>NC_047124.1:4641236-4656236 GCF_902500255.1 Thalassophryne amazonica
CAGAGGAAACATGTTTCTTTGGCCTGCATCCAACTGAGCCCTAAAGGCTTTAAGCCTGGTCAGCAAACGCTCACCTGTGGTCTCCACACCAGGCCTGGCTCCAGGAGGAGGTCCTGGACTCCCTAAACTGTGTGAGGACATTCATTCCCTTCTTGTGTTACTCATAAAAGGGCCATTTTTTAAAATTTTCTTTTGTCCATGTTCTTACCTGGGACCAATTGGACATTGGAGTGTGTGTTATACAAATAATGAATGTTTAAGAGTTCATTGGTAGGAATATTTGCCTCATTGAATGGTTTGTTCCACCTTTCACTGAATTAAATATTCGTACCATTGAAAAAATGTAAAAACATTCATTATTTGTTTTATATACCGGTTAAAATAGATCCTTGTCATTTCATATTATATTAATTTATCAACAACAGAAAAGGGACTTACATTCTGGTGCGTCACTGCACTGACTGTGTACTTCCAAAAAAAAAAAAAAAAAAAGAGTTTGTGTACTTCCTCACTCCAGCAAAAAATCACATCAGAAATTTGTCCAGCTTTGGTGCATCACTGCTGCTCTGACATCAACAATCCAACACAAACTTTAAATACGAGTCCAAAAATAATTTTGACTGTCGTTTGCGATGCCGTGCACCAACTTTGTGGACGGGGTTCTCTCCAGGTGCACTGGCTTCCTCCCACATCCAAAGACACGCAGGTTAGGTGGATTGGAAACTTTAAATTGTCCGTAGGTGTGCGTGCAGGTGTGGATGTCTTTGTTTGTCTGTGGGTGGCCCTGCGACAGACTGGTGTCTAGTTCACGGTGTACCCCACCTGGCGCTCTATGACTGCTGGGATAGGCTCCAGCCCCCTGTGACCCTTAATTGGACTAAGTGGTTGAAGATGAGCATGTGTGAACCAATGCAAGCAAATGCACCAATCAATGGAAATTAGATAAAGAAGGGTTATGTTAGTTCCAAGTACTAGCTGTCAAAATACTTGTGTGTCATTCCTGAAAGAAATTACAGTAAAATGTACTAATTACTAATATACTACATTTTAGTTTTCATTACCTAACAGAGGTAATTGTTGTTTCTTGAATTGTATTAGTTCTCTCATTGTAATTTTTGTAAAAAATAATAATAATGTTCATGAGATTTTTGGAGTTTGTCACTTTCTTGAAAAAACAAAAAAGTAACGTCAACTAGTGTCATGTCTGAGATGAAATTCAGCGACCTAACCTTGACCCAGCCATCTGTTAGCACCTTTTGATAAGTACCCACTTAAAATATTTTCCTGTATGTCATATTAAAATGCATCTGGTGCTGTGTTGGAGGTCAGGTGTTCCCTTGCTGTTACCAAGGTGACACTAATGTCCAACTCAACAACATTCACGTCGCCAGCTGTTTGATTGGCTATTGGCACAGACGACCAAGCATTTCATTGGCTGTGACATGAGCAATTAATTTTATGGCCAGTGTGTTCCCACCGATCTGTCCCAGAGTGTAGATATATGTGTGGGCTTTCAACAGTAAATATCTCCTTTAACAATGTATGCTTTCTGACATACACGCACTGAAAGTTTGTACTTGTGTTGTCAGGTTGTCATGTTCAGTGAAGCTAACAGAGTTGTCGTTTCACTGCTTTTATAGATGCTTCATCGGTCAGTATTTTTGTTTGGATGGTGATGAGTTGGTTTGATGGTCAGTCCAACACAACAACTGTGCCGGCTTCCATGAAATCCACAGAGCTCATGTTGTGAATCACAGAGATGCTGCGCTTGTCTCTTTTCCATTATTTATTAGGATCTATGGTAAAACACCACAAAACATGGCTGACTGGCACTTTGCGGGACATCCCACAAAGACATATCAAGAGTACCCTGGAGGGTGTTCTTGATCCAGCCAGCTGTTATCCATATTTATCAACCCAACTGCAGTTTGCACTTGTACAATGAGCAGATTCTGTAATGTTTCATTCAAGTATAACTTGTACAAATTATGAAACATCCCACAAAGCAGACCAACCTCTGCAGGAGAATGCCCACGTCCTTCGGTGTGATTTTGAGACCTGGACTTAACCAGTGACCTGAATATTGCTGACGTCTAGGTCTCTCGCGGATGCTTGAGTACTGCTGGAATGACGTATCAAGCAAATGGTTATTTAGGGAGACTCAAATGCAGTATAATAATTAAGGAAACAACAGCTATGATGTTATGACTTTGTAGCATGCATCTCTGAACATGATCCAGTGAGCAGGTGCCACAGTGTTTAGTGACACATCCACATATCCCCTGGCTATAGCTGACAGATGGCTACGTTCCTGTGATAGGGATGAACTGTAGGTTGGCTCTGTAGTCTGGTGGAGGCTTATTTATTATTAACCAGTTAAGTATATCTTTTTGTCATAAAATCTGTGTCAACGGAGGATTGGCCAAGTGACTAATTGTGTAGTTCCCACCCCACCCCAACACCATCATTAGAACCCAAATATGAATATCCATTTATAGGGCCACCTAGAGTTCTGGCATTGAAATTAAGTCTTTGTTCACCATCACAAATAAATAAATAAATAAATCAAGAGCCATGGATGACCAAAAATCTGGAAATTCATTATCTGCCTCCAGAATAGGGAGTAGGTGGTCCCATACTGTCAGTCAGCAGAGTTGAAGTAGATAGTGGCCACATAGGGGCTGATTTTCTGCAAATATTTGTAATTCATCAAGTTTTGGACCAAATCGCAAAGCCGGATTTGTGCTTGTTGCCTTATTGGCTTGTTGCCTGAAATCACTGACCTGCATCCATTCCCATGGATATGGGATGCTGCGGATCTGATCTGAGCTACATTATATTTTATATCCAAGATGTTACTGCAGTATTTATTCAGTCACATATAAAATTCATTTTGCCAAATCCTAGTCCAATCTGGCAGTTATTCCATGATTTTATTAGACAAAGTCAGGACTCACATAGACACTGGCATTGCACGACCAATTAGAGTACCATTTCAGCCAAGTAGATCAAGGTGGAAGACAGCTAAGAGAAAGAGAGCGCAATCTAAGTAGGCGGCACACACTTCTGCCTCGGGGTAGATTGGTGTCAAGTGCAGCGAACACACAAAGTGGGCAGAAAATGTAATGAATGTGTACTACTTGTTAGCAAGAAATGATGTGTGCGTGCACTATCTCTGCACTTGACACCAATCTCACAGCAGCAAAAGAAGCAGCAACAAAGAACAATAAAAAGAACTAAGAATGTCAGGCAGAAAACAGACTCCAAGCTGAACGCACACCAACCCAAGCATCAATATTTTACATTTCTTGAAAGTACGAGGTCTGTCCATAAAGTATCGTACCTTTTTATTTTTTTTTAACTATATGGATTTGATTCATATGTTTTCACGTCAGACAAGCTTGAACCCTTGTGCGCATGCGTGAGTTTTTCCACGCCTGTCGGTGACGTCATTCGCCTGTGAGCACGCCTTGTGGAAGGAGTGGTCCCGCCCCGTCGTTGGATTTTCATTGTCTGGAAATGGCGGAATGATTTGGGTTTTTTTCATCAGAATTTTTTCAGAAGCTGTTAGAGACTGGCACCTGGAAACTATTCGAAAAATTTATCTGGCTTTCGGTGAAAATTTTACGGGCTTCACAGAGAATAAGGTCTGTTAGTACAGCTTTATGGACCCCTTTAAGGATGCTCAGCGCGCCGCGCTCCGAGCTGCGACGACACGGCACAAGCCACCGGACCATTTCTGAACTGATGGCTCTGTGGATACGAGACCGTCGTGTGTTCTTTCTCTGGTTATCACAAGAGCTGGACATCAGCCATTTTCCAGCAGATTTCACTTTTAACAAGAGATTTTGTCATGGAAAGCCGCGCGGAGGCTTCGCGCGTCACGACCGATTCGCTTTAGAAGCGAGACAAAGGAACACCTCCGTTTCGGCGTGTCAGAGGACAGGTTTGGACATGTCCAGCTCTCCACAATTTCACTGATACTTACTGGACTGGTAAGCATTGAAAGCCAAGATAGACATGTCCAAAAGGGTTCAAACATGTCTGATGTGAAAACATATGAATCAAATCCATATAGTTAAAAACAAAAATAAAAAGGCACGATACTTTATGGACAGACCTCGTACAACTTCAAAAAATGTTTCCCCGATGTGTTAAAAGACAAAGAGGTGCATAGGAAGCATCCCATGGTCAGTATTTACAGCACGAATAAAATCTCACACAACACATGACCAATCTAAATCATTACACATTTGATGGGAAGAGGCAAGGTGTTACAGATTATAGGTCAAAAATAAAGGACCACTGCTGAAAAATAAAAAAATCTTCCTCTAGTGGCAACAAAGCACTGACAACTTCAACTTCTCCAATCACAGAACTCTTTATTTTACAGTCTAACAGCTACAGCTACATTACAAGACTGATATCTAATCTTGATGTTTAAGTAAAAATGGACTGCATTCATATAGCGCTTTTCCATCTGAATCAGAAGTTCAAACTACTTTACAGCAATGCCTCACATTCACTCAATCACACACAGGCATATAAGGCCCTTTTCCACTACACAAAAGTGGCACTACTCGGCACTACTCAGCTCGACTCTACTCGTTTTTTTTTTTGTGTGTTTTTCCATTAGGGTTAGTACCTGGTACCCAGTGCTTTTTTGGTACCTGCTCAGGAACGGTCCCAAGCAAGCTGAGCTGATATTAACATGTGACGTCAACAGGCTGCCGGCCACTGATTGGTCAGAGAATGTCCTCACTGGACGAGTCATGAGCGCGCCGTCCGATATGAGAGTCAAACCCGCCATTTTTAAATACTCGCAGCGGTGTTACAGAAACCGGGCTTTTCTTTCATTTCACTGTGAGCTTTTTTACTCGCAGAAAACTACACCGTGGTCCGTGGATATGTTGCGGATGTTTCTGTGTTTGGTGGCAAAGGAGAGAATACAGAGAGCTGGATGAAGCGATCTGAAATTAGATAATTTCCCAGTCTTTGGCCGCTCACAGGTACCGGACATTACAGCAACGCAGAGAACAGCTTAAAACGCTTAAAAGTGATTAGAGGACCACAATGGCCAGAGTAGGGAGACCGTAAGGGCCGTAAGTAATATCGTTGTCTCAGGTATGCAGACACAGTGAGCTAGCTGATTGCTAACTAGTGAGCTAGCTAACTCCGTGCTCCACTTAAATATTAACTTCTGACAGAAAAACACCTAAAGTCAGCATGACAACAAATGTGTACATCTGACGAATTTAGTGCCGTTACTTTTTTTTTTGACACGGCGTCATTTTGTGTTGAAGAATCCAGTTCCATAAGCGAGGAGGGTTCAACCACCAGCTTCAACATCTATATCAACGTCCACCACCACACAGCAACATGTTATCACTGGTAAGAATAAATGTCTCACATCATGTAGCTTTTAGCTCCAAAATGTATTTCCCAAATACAATATATATATATATAGAGAGAGAGAGAGAGAGAGGAAAATAAGTATTTCAACACCCTGCGATTTTGCAAGTTGTCCCACTTAGAAATCATGGAGGGGTCTGAATTTTTCATCTTAGGTGCATGTCTACTGTGAGAGACATAATCTAAAAAAAATCCGGAAATCACAATGTATGATTTTTTTTAAATAATTTATTTGTATGTTACTGCTGCAAATAAGTATTTGAACACCTGTGAAAAGCAGTGTTAATATTTGTTACAGTAGCCTTTGTTTGCAATTACAGAGGTCAAACGTTTCCTGTAGTTTTTCACCAGGTTTTCACACACTGCAGCAGGGGTTTTGGTCCACTCCTCCATACAGATCTTCTCCAAATCTTTCATGTTCTGAGTTTCAGCTCCCGCCAAAGATTTTCTATTGAGTTCAGGTCTGGAGACTGTCCAGGCCACTCCAGGACCTTGAAATGCTTCTTACGGAGCCTCTCCTTAGTTGCCCTGGCTGTGTGTTTGGGGTCATTGTCATGCTGGAAGACCCAGCCATGACCCATCTTCAATGCTCTTACTGAGGGAAGGAGGTTGTTTGCCAAAATCTCGCAATACATGACCCCATCCATCCTCCTTTCAATACGGTGCAGTCGTCCTATCCCCTGTGCAGAAGAGCACCCCCAGAGTATGATGTTTCCACCCCCATGCTTCATGGTTGGGATGGTTTTCTTGGGGTTGTTCTCATCCTCTAAACTTGGTAAGTGGAGATGATTTCAAAAACCTCTATTCTGGTCTCATCTGACCACATGACCTTCTCCCATGCCTCCTCTGGATCATCCAGATGGTCGCTGGTGAACTTCAAATGGGCCTGGACATGTGCTTGCTTGAGCAGGGGGACCTTGCTGCCCTGCAGGATTTTAAAGCATGACAGTATCATGTGTTACTAATGTAATCTTTGTGACTGTGGTCCCAGCTCTCTTCAGGTCATCGACCAGGTCCTCCTGTGTAGTTCTGAGCCTTCTCAGAATCATCCTTACCCCACAAAATGAGATCTTGCATGGAATCCCAGACCGAGGGAGATTGACAGTCATCTTGTGTTTCTTCCACTTTCTAATAAATAATCATAACAGTTGTTGTCTTCTACCAAGCTGCTTGCCTGTTGTCCTGTAGTCCATCCCAGCCTTGTGCAGGTCTACAATTTTGTCCCTGATGTCCTTAGACAGCTCTTTGCTCTTGGCTATGGTGGACAGGTTGGAGTGTGATTGATTGAGTGTGTGAACAGGTGTCTTTTATACAGGTAACAAGTTCAAACAGGTGCAATCAATACAGGTAAAGAGTGCAGAATAAGAGGGCTTCTTAAAGAAAAATTAACAGGTCTGTGTGAGCCAGAATTCTTGCTGGTTGGTAGGTGTTCAAATACTTATTTGCAGCAGTAACATACAAATAAATTATTAAAGAAATCATACATTGTGATTTCGGTATTATTTTTTTTTTTTTTAGATTATGTCTCTCACAGTGGACATGCACCTAAAATGAAAATTTCAGCCCCCTCCATGATTTCTAAGTGGGAGAAACCACAGGGGTGTTCAAATGCTTATTTTCCTCACTGTGTGTGTATATATATATATATATATATATATATATATATATATATATACACACACACATACACACACACACACACACACACAGGGTGACCCCCCCCCCAAAAGAAAACAGAATCCATAAATATTGTAATAAATCCCACAAAGTTTCCCCAGAGTTTCAGTTGTCTTGGTTACTTTGCATAAAAATCATATTCTTTTAAATTATGCTCCAAATGGTCTGATTTGTTGGAGCATAATTTTAAAAGAATAGAACTTTTATGCAAAGCAACCAAGACAACTGAAACTCTAGGTAATGATCATACGGAGACTGAAGATTGTTTTTTTTTTGTAGGATTTATTACAGTTCTTGTGGGGTTTTTTTTTACTTGCTTTTGTTAATCACTTCCCATTTCTACCTTCATTATTGTCCAGGCAAGAGAAAAAGGAGCCTGTTCCTGCGGGAGAATCTGTCCATCCTGAGTGATGTTGAGGCTGAAGCTGAACTGGGCCCAGTGTGATCAACACATCCGACTGATCCTTGATGACGCAACGGAGGTGGAAGCTGCGTTTAATCAGGTATTCCTTGGCGTGCTGGGCGAGCTTGTCCATGCGATGCGTGACCAGGATGTGTGATCTGCGCCCCCATCCCAGGACTATAGACACATGGAACTTTTGTATAGTTTGCTGTGTTGCACAGATTTTTTTTATTTTTTTTGCATTTGCATTTGCATTTGCTCTTCTTTTAGTTGCAGTAAACAATTTGACTTATGTGATTGTGTAATTTTCTGTCATTTCAGGCTGAGTCAACACTAAAAAAAAACATTGTCATTGATGTTTTGGTACGATGATGGTTCATTTCTAAGAATTTTTAATTTGGGATTTGCCAATCCAGAAGACACTGCACACTACACCTGGCTTAATCCTTACAAAGATGCTGGAATAATCATGTCTACACTGAGATTTTATCAAATGGTATTTAACATAAACAAAAAGGTTCAGACACTTCAGTGATGGCACCATTACTTCAAGGAATTCTGGCTATTCGAGGGTTAGGGTTTGATGAGATGTAACATTTTACCACAATGTTACAGTTTACTTCCTTTTACTTCCACAGTTTACTTCCATTTACATTTACGATCCCATTAAAGGTAAAACTTATTTTACTACTGGATTATGCTTAAATAGCATTTCAAACTGTTAGCATTTAATTTAAATTACGTAGTAAACCTTGATAATGTTTACAAATCAAATTGATGTTACACAAAAGTGGAGACATTTTAGCAAAAAGTACAAAAATTTATTCAAAATTCGCAGTGAAACATAACCGGTATACTTGTATAACGTTTGATGGCAAAGATGTCCCATTCCGTGGCATGAGCTTTTGCAGTGGTGACTGAGAAAACCATCTGAAACACACACACACACACACACACACACACACACACACACACACACACACACACACACACACACACACACACACACACACACACACCATACATATTTTAATTAGTGCTGTCAGGTTATTAAAAAATAATGTAATTGATTACAGGGTTTGTGATTATTTAATCTAAATTAATAATTTAATTGTATGTATATTAAAAAATCAGATCTGTGTGTGTTTGGGACATTTAGTGATCTGGTAAAAAAGGATCTGGGTTATTTCTGTTACACATCAGGTCTTAAGCTGTGACATAAATTGATCTTAAATTGGGACAACTGTCTATCTGTAATTTGGATGTGTTAAATGCAGGCAAATTTCATTGTATGTATAATGTGTACAGTGACAATAAAAGGCTATATTATATGTCTGCCTATAATGTCTATAAAGCAGAATTGTGGGAGTTTGGAGGCTGGTTCTTTCTGCACAATATGACTCCTTTAATAAGTATCTTATTGGATTTCATATTTAAATCTGTCCATTGAACATTCAAATCTGGATGAAAAACATAAATCAAACGTTTTTAATGGGTTTTATGCCTGTTCGAGTTCAGTGACAATGTTAATTCACAGTAATTAAAACCGAACCAACATTTTGTGCATAAAGTCAGTAAACACACAGACTCCCATATTTGAGATTTAACAATAGGTTATCAAAGCAAGTTACTTAGGTATAAAACAAACTGACATCTAACCCAGTTACTGCTCTCAGAAACGAGTCTTTATTTGCAGACCAAGTCAATGACGTCTAAACAAAATGGAGCAAAGTGTGACTGAAGGCGTTATAGGTGCTGTAATTAATTAATCTAAATTAACACTTTATTTTGACAGCCACAGTTTTGATACTTAATAACAACAGCCTGCAGTTATTAATCATTAATTATGGGCTACTTAGGAGGCTAACAAGTAGCTTACCATCATGCTTCATCTCTTTAGCAGCTTGTATCTTCTCGTCTTCATCTTCATATTGTTGTATGAATTCCCAATGTCTTCTGTACTTTTCAAGTGTGTTTCGTCTCGTCGCCTGCAGCCTTCTCTTAAAAACTCACAGAGCAATAAGCTCATGGAGTCCGCCATTGTGTATGTTTGTGTCGCGTATAAAACGATGTCTCTGCAGTTTGCTCTGACGACCCCGCCCACGTTGAGGAGGTTCTATTTGTAGTGGAAAAAGACGCACCTGGAACCAAATCGAGTACAGCCGAATGGAGTTGAGCCGAGTAATGCGGTTCTGTCTAGTGGAAAAGGGCCTATACACTGATGTCAGGGTGCTGCCATTCAAAGCGCTCACTACACACCAGGAACAACCCGGGGATTAAGAACCTTGCTTAGGTCCCTTGGTGATTGGCTGGTCTGACTGGGGGTTGAACCAAGGACCTGGTGGTCTCAAGCCCAAGGCATACTGTTAAACTGAGAGCTGTGGTTAGGAAAAAGAGTGGATTTGGCATA
The DNA here is from genome assembly GCF_902500255.1 of Thalassophryne amazonica. Taxonomy (NCBI): domain Eukaryota; kingdom Metazoa; phylum Chordata; class Actinopteri; order Batrachoidiformes; family Batrachoididae; genus Thalassophryne; species Thalassophryne amazonica. The sequence continues at coordinate 4,651,139 of NC_047124.1, forward strand.
GTTTTAGTGTGTGTGTGTGTTTTTTTACATTCACACATCAGAATACCACAAAGAAACAGCTCCTTTTGAAATCCTTGCAGCAATCTGACTTCAGATGGTGCAGGGATAAGATTTCTAATGCAAGCTTCATTTCTCCATCAGGACATCTTATCTGACATAAAAGAGCTGAGTGTAAGCTCAAGGTCAACCTCACAGTCAAAAAGTTCGGAAAAATGCTGAGCAATCTGACTAAATGTTTAGACATTTAGTCTAAGGCCCCATTAAAAAACAAATACAAAACAAAAAAACAGTTTATCATCCCCACTCCTATGCCGAAATCGGCCCACGTCAATTTTTATTTATTGATTTTGGCTAATTTAATTGACGGCAGTACAGCTGGTGCAAGAACCGGCATGTCCACTAGGTGACGAGTATGCTTTGGCAGAAGGCGGCCAAAGTTTTCTGAGTCGGTATGGAACTTGCAGCTTGTTGTCCTTGACAACCACACAGGCAGTTGGACAGTCTCACTCACACACAGTACACATGTTTATCACTGACTGTATTCAACATAGAACCAAGATTTATTTTAAAAATGCTGATATTTTCAGTTCTTCATTTAGTATGCAGGTGCTGTATGTCATTTAAAAAAAAAAACTAAAAACAAAATAAGCCCTCTACATCACTTTTTTCTGATGTCATGGATGATAAACTAATGTTTAGCTTGTTTGTTTGTTTTTAAATGGGGCCTAATATGTAATGATGGTTTTCTGAAAATGACCAGATGTTCCAGATGTGTAGCACACTGATAATTACATTGTTATGCTGATGTAGCACATCAGATTGCAAACACCCTGCATTAAAGAAAATATTAATAATGGTTAGTGTTAGCATACATGCTAATACGATGCACAGATGAGGCCAACCACAGCAAACAGTTAAAAGTCAAAAGTAGCAGTTGATGGTTTGTGTCAACTGCAGTTATCTGTGGTTACCTTCAGCCAGTGATAAGTGTTAGTATGTGCGGTCCCACTCATCGTGGCTAACGATTAATATTACTCTCAAATGTTGCTGAGTCCATATCAAAAGGAAGCCATCACAAGCAAAAACAACTAGCTTGCATACTCTGAATAACCAAATTACAGCTATTCTCAAGGTTGGTGCTACATCACCAGGCAAAGTGGCCAATCCGAAGGCGAGAATTCATGCTTTTCTGACTGTCCGCTCTGTGACAACATGCTCGGTCTCTATGCTGCTTTATTGAAATCAGCTGTTTTTTGTTTTTTTTTATTGTCTCGAACTTGCTTCTAACGGCCAGCTGCCAGTTATCATTGCTTTGAACTGTGAGATTTATACACTAAGATGACCTGAAATGAACCATTGTACATTAAATTGACTTTATTGACAAGTCTGACCCATTTGAAAAGTGACCAAATGACATGTATTTGTATGAGCTCGGCAATGTTTTGACCATGAAAACCTGCCCCTCGAGGTAAACTGCCTGGATACCGACCTTGAGAATATAGCCCCACCTGTCTTCCCTGCCCACTCCAAAAAAAGCAAGTAATCCAGCCTTAAAAAGAACAGAATGCCATCTTCCCGCCATATGCAAATGAGATATAATTATGTCATCATATAATTGCATGACTTTCAGTGACATTTCAGTCAATAAAAACTCTGGTGAGATTTTTTTTTGTAACAATGTCACCAGTAAACATTAGCAGCACATGCTAGTTCTAATCTAATATGCTGCTTAGTACCAAGGCACTGAAATACAATTATTAACTGAAGGCCAGTGTCACCATCATTAAGGCATTTTGTTTAATCATAACATTTTTCTAAATCTCCTATCCAAGACTAGAATAATACTGAATGTTTACCTGAACACGAGCAGTTACTGATTTTAGTCTGGCAGATGATAGCATTCACTGTGCAGTTTATGCTAACCCACCTTCTTAAGGTAGACATACGAACCATGAATATACACCAAACTAACAAAATTCACATCACAAAATTTCACTTACATGTAGGTGAATGCACACATGGACAAATGAGGCCTGGATGGACAACTATTTACACCGTGAACCTTGGATGAACGTTGATTTCCTCACCCCTTCCATTGCTACAGCCAACATGGCCGCCAGTGACACGTCTGGCTGGTAAACAGGGAGGAGGCTGATTGGCCAGCAGCAAGCAACCAATCATGTGCTTGAACTACAGAAAAGGTTGCTAGGGAGAAAAAATAATGTATGAAAGTAAATATGTTGCAAAACGTGGGAGTTTGAAAAACACAATGTAAAAAAAGTGGAACTTGCATTTTTACATTTTCAGGTGTATTAAATATTCACAAACATGAAAACTGAATTTGTGATCAGGCTAAAAAAACAAACAAACTTGCATGTAACCACAAGATGTCACTGTGACAAATGCTTTTAAATATATCAGTATAAACTTGTTATTGTTCAATTTTCCTGATGAGCCAAAATTGCTATACAGCTTTGGGGGACGGCAACACGTGGAAAATTTGTAAATATTTAACAAGCACGAAAGAAAGACATTACAACGCTATGTTAGGTCTTGTTCTCTGTTCTCCTATGGCGTTGTGGGCACTTTTTGTGCTCTCTGCTCCCGTCTGTGTTGCTTTGAGTTTAGTTAAAGTTAAACATTCCTATATTTATTGCATGTAAATCATACATGATGAGTGAGTTGACAGTCAGGTGGTGACAGCCCTGCTAGCTTTGTTACTAGCGGTGGCTTTTGCTCCAGGCAAAAACTATGCTGATATTCTGTCGCCAAACTGATGACTGACATTAAATGTGTAGAAATAACTTACCTTATTTGCTTAAACCATCTTGGCTGTGTACAAGGATGAAAAAAGTCTACACATGCTCAGATTGTTTTTTAAAAACACAAAATGGCAGTTTTGAAAAGGCAGCGTAGAACCAGCTCAAGCATTATTGCACATCATTGATCCAAACTATGAACAAGTCACACTATTGTTTGCTATACTCCATGTTCAACATAAAGTTATTTTTAACAAATAAAATATGGGGAGATTCATTCATTCATTCATTCAGTCCAGGTCACGTGGCTGCAAACTATGCAGCAGTCCTGTAACTCATCCTGGGGAATCCTGAGGCGTTCCCAAGCCAACTGGAAAATACAATCCCTCCAGCATGTCCTGGGTGTTCCCCGGGGCCTCTTGGCAGTTGGACGAATGTGGGGACATTCATGCACAAAATCAGCTAAGTTATAAGACTGGTGCAGGGTTAATACAGTTGTATGCTAAAGTTTGTGCACCCCTGATAATTTGCATGATTTTCCTTTATAAATCATTGGTTGTCTGGATCAGAAATTTCAGCTAAAAATATCATCGCAGACGAACACACTGATATTCGAGAAGTGAAATGAAGTTTCTAGTATTTACAGAAAGTGTGCAATAATTAAACAAAATTGTGCATGTGCATAAATTTGGACACCCTTGTCATTTTATTGATTTGAATACATTTAGCACTAATTATTGGAACACAAAATTGGTTTAATAATCTCATTGACCCTTGACCTCCTTACACAGGTGAATCCAATCAGAAGAAAGGGTATTTAAGGTGGCCATTTGCAAATGTTTCCCCTCTTTGCATCTCTTCCAATGAGTGGCAACATGGGAGCCTCTAAACAACTCTCAAATGACCTGAAAACAAAGACTGTTCAACATCATGGTTTAGGGGAAGGATACCAAAAGCCATCTCAAATATTTCAGCTATCAGTTTTCACTGTGAGGAACGTAGTGAGGAAATGGAAGACCGCAGGCATAGTACTCGTTAAGGCCCGAAATGGCAGGCCAAGAAAAATCTCAGATAAACTGAAGTGAAGGATGGTGAGAACAGTCATAGTCAACCCACAGACCTGCTCCAAAGACCTACAACATGATCTTGCTGCAGATAATGTTTCTGTGCATCATTCAACTATACAGCACACTTTGCACAAAGACATGCTGTATGATACTGTAATGCAGAGGAAGCCTTTTCTGCGTACACACCACAAAGTCGCTTGAGGTATGCTAAATCACATTTAGACAAGCCAGCTTCATTTTGAAATAAGGCTCTGTGGACTGATGAAACTAAAATTGAGTTATTTGGACATAACAAGGGGCGGTATGCATGGCTGAAAAAGAACACAGCATTCCAAGAAAAACACTTGCTACCTACAGTAAAATTTGGAGGTGGTTCCATCATGCTGTGGGGCTGTGTGGCCAGTGCAGGTACTGGGAATCTTGTTAAAGTTGAGGGTCATATGGATTCCAGTCAATATCAGCAGGTTCTTGAGAACAATGTTCATGAACCAGTGACAAAGTTGAAGTTGTGCCGGGTCTGGCTCTTTCAACAAGACAACGACCCTAAACACTGCTCAAAATCTACTAAGGCATTCATGCAGAGGAACAAGTACAACGTTCTAGAATGGCCATCTCAGTCCCCAGACCCAAATATTATTGAAAATCTGTGGTGTGATTTTAAGCGGGCTGTTCATGCTCAGAAACCAACAAACCTGAGATGTTTTGTCAAGAAGAATGGTCCAAAATACCTTCAACCAGAATCCAGACTCTCATTGGAAGCTATAGGAAGTGTTTTGAGGCTGTTATTTCTGCAAAAGTAGGATCTACTAAATATTTATGTATTTTTTCTGTTGAGGTGCCCAAATTTATGCACCTGCCTAATTTTGTTTAAAGAATTATTGCACACTTTCTGTAAATCCTATAAACTTCATTTCCCTTCTCAAATATCACTGTGTTTGTCTGCTATATGATATACATATGTAACTGAAATTGCTGATCCAAACAACCAATGATTTATAAAAGGAAAATCATGCAAATCATCAGGGGGGCCCAAACTTTTGCATACAACTGTATAAACAAAAAAGGCCTTTAACTGACCATATTACTTCAGACATTGTACCACTAAAATTGTGATGATTACAACATCATAAACAAAAGGTTCACAAGTTATTTTATTACATGAAGCAATTGTCATAGATAAATTGATCACTCAGAGGCTTGATTGCACACGATTTAATGTGTGTAGGGTTGTAAAAAAGCAAACGTATTCTTCAAGTATCTCCTGGAATCACC
>NC_047124.1:4663736-4716561 GCF_902500255.1 Thalassophryne amazonica
AATATGGCATAACTGCTGCAGATAGATAGATAGATAGATAGATAGATAGATAGATAGATAGATAGATAGATAGATAGATAGATAGATAGATAGATAGATAGATAGATAGATAGATAGATAGATAGATAGATAGATAGATAGATAGATAGATAGATAGATAGATAGATAGATAGATAGATAGATAGATAGATAGATAGATAGATAGATAGATAGATAGATAGATAGATAGATAGATAGATAGGTAGGAGCATTTGGCCTGCTGCTCATAAAACATCAATCATACAACAAATAAATAACTAAAATAGATGACAAAAATACAATAACATTACATTAAAAACAGTCAGTCAGTTGTAAAACTGACAGACTATAAAGTTATACAAACATAAAAAGACACAAGACTCTCTTGCTAGATCAGAGTGTTGTGCAATCTAATGGCACGAGGCACAAAGGACTTCCTCAGTCTGTCTGTGGTGCAGCGCTGGGACAGCAGTCTGTCGCTGAACACACTCCTCCTCTCTCTGAAGGCCTCGTATAGAGGGTGTGAGGCATTGTTCATAATTGCCTTGAACCGGGACAGAGTCCTCTGCCCAACCACATCTTCCACTGGAGCCAGCTTCAGTCCCACCACTGACCCAGCCTTTTTAATGATCTTATTCAGGCGGGAGATGTTCTTCTTACTGGTGCTGCACCAACAGACCACAGCATAGAGGAGAGCACTCGCCACCACTGACTGATAAAACATGTACAGAAGTTTACAGCAGATGTTAAATGAGCCCAGCTTTCGGAGAAAGTACAGCCTAGACTGACTCTTCTTATAAAGAAGGTCTGTGTTGGCTGTCCAGTCCAGCTTCTTGTCCAACACTACTCCCAGGTACTTATAAGATGGTACCATCTCCACATCACTTCCCCCTATGCGTACCGGCTGAGGGATTGGAGACTTCTTTCTGAAGTCCAGAACCATTTCCTTAATTTTCTGAACATTCAGCTGGAGCTGATTCTTTTGGCACCAAACCACAAAATCCTCCACCAACTGCCTATACTGTCTCTCCTCTCCCTCTCTGATGCAGGCCACAATAGCTGTATCATCTGAAAACTTCTGTATATGGCAAGTTGCAGTGTTATGGCGGAAGTCAGATGTATACAGTGTGAATAGAGCAGGAGACAGTACCGTCCCCTGGGGGGCTCCCACACTGCAGCTCAGGGTACTGGAGATGTTTTGTCCCACGCGGACATACTGCGGCCTGTTATTTAAATAGTCCATAATCCAGGACACAAGGAGTGGCTCCACACCCATTCCAATAAGCTTTTCCTGCAGCAGGTGAGGCTGAATAGTATTAAAAGCGCAGGAGAAATCAAAAAATAGCACCCTCACAGTGCAGCCTCCTTCATCCAGGTATGAGAGGGTGCGATGGAGAAGGTAGAGGACAGCGTCCTCCACCCCCACTCTCTCTCTATATGCAAACTGGAGAGGATCTTGAACATGCTGTACCTGTGGCTTCAGCAACTGCAGCACTAACCTCTCCAAGGTCTTCATTATATGAGAGGTCAGTGCTACAGGGCGATAATCATTATTGTCCCTGGGATGCCTGACCTTAGGTAGTGGGACAATACAAGATGTTTTCCAGAGGGAGGGGACACGTCCCAGCTGCAGGCTCAGGTTAAAGAGATACTGGAGAGGATTCCCAAGCTCGTTTGTACAAGCTCTCAGCAGCCTGGGACACACATTATCTGGACCGGCTGCTTTCCTGATGTTTAACCTCTGCAGCTCCCTCCTCACCTGATGTTCTGTGATATAAAGGAGAGCTGAACGGGAGGGGGCATGTGAAGTAGGTGGAGGGCAGTTATCCCCCATGAGGGAAGGAGTAGTGGGGGATATCTGTCCCTTACCATAACTCAATGGAGGGACTCCAGCAGCCTCTGGACCCCCCATAGGAAGGGATGTGAGATCTGGTTGTGGGGAGGACACGGGGCACATCATTGTGCCCCGTGATTCACCGTGCCGCAGTTCCCCCTACACATTAGTGCCTCCCCAGAACTGATGCCGGTGCTATATTTCTTTGCCTTGCTTCCCCTAAATATTGTTCGCGTTAGCCATACAAACTACTTTATAGCGCACCAGGTATTTAGCATTTTTTCTTTCGACTTTGGTCTCACTGGGGAACTAATTATTATGCCCTCGCTCAGTATTGGGGGCATTATGTTTTCACCCCATCTAGCTTTTCATTTCCACACAGTAACTAAAGACCACTTTTTCTGATTCAAAGCATTTTTTGGTGGTGAATTTTGGGAGGCTAGACAACAGTTCGTTTTGAAAATGGGGGTCATCCGTCATCCAGTATGGCCACGATGGGTACCATCTTGATTTTTGTTCCTTCCTGTGCAGTAACTAAAGAACACCGTGTCTGACTGAAACCATTTCTTAGTGATGTGTTTGGAGAGGCAAGAGGAAGGTTCAAATGGCTGTTGTCCAATATCCAGTATGGACACTAATAGACCATATACCATCTGTAAAGCACCAGTCTTTCACTGTAAAAATCATTTCCAGACTTCATTATCGCCTCTACTATGAAACCATACACAACACAACATACAAGTGGGGGTGTATGTCACACTTTGCGTTGCTCTTGTTTGTTGTTGCACAAAAATCAGTCAGATTGGCACCTTTTCTTTCTTTTTAATTGGAGTGTGGCAGGCACACTCTGTGCTCTGTGCTGTGGTCTAACAGAAGCAGACAAGTGAACGGATTTCTGGCTCGTTACTGGATAAACAATGTGTCCGAGCACACAGCGGCCACCAAACCTCCCTGAGGTGAAGCAGTGCGGCAACAAGATGTTTGGCATTTTCCCACCTTTTTTTGTACCCTTTCCATAAACCAAGACTTGTCAGTTGCAAGTGGCTCTTCCATATTGTTCTGCAGATATGCAACGATTTTAAATGACGCTCCAGAAAAGTTAAGCAAAAGTTAACTTCAGTTGCAATGGTTTCACCCGCTCAGTGTATATTTCAGAAACTGGTTCAACCAAAATACACAGTGTGTTCATTATTGTAATTTCCTACTAATGACTCCACGGGTGACACATCACCATCTGGCACAAACACGCCGCTGTGATAACGCCACTGCTGAACCTAACGACAAAGTGCTGCTTGTCGTAATGAGTCTTCCGTTTGTTTCACATGCATCCAATGCAAAGCATGTTGTAGAAACAGCCTCTTTTGTGATAATTAACTTCTGGTTGCCATGGAAATGCCTCCAGTTTTTGTCATTATGAGCAATTTAACCTCAGTGATGGACAGTTTAAAACCAACAACTCAAACGTGTTCCGGTGTCTCAGCTCTGAGGAAAATAAACGAGCTGTTGTGTTGCCAGATAGTAAATAAAGAAAGCACCGGGTTGCCAGGTCATCAGTGAAACTCTCGCTCTGCAAATTGAGCTGTAACTCATGTCAAGTGCATGTATGTGTGTGCTGGCAAAGGCACTTGAACTAAATTGCCCCTTAGATACCCACAATGCATCTGCAGCTGGCAGAGTGTCTGATTGTGTATCCGTGCGGTTAAACTTGATGATGCCTCAGTGTATCACACAGCTGTTTCACAGTGACCCCTCTGTGGGTCACAGATGAACTGAAGCTCCACAACAATCCCACGTGGTGACATCACGTCCCCATAACTGCCAGCACCAATCCAAACCCGAACCGCCACAAAAACCACTTCAGTCAGACTGTGAGGTCACCATCACAGCAAAAAAAATAAAAAAGTAAGAAGTCTGAAGTTTTAATCATTATTAATTTGAAGTTTGATTGACACTTATATTAGCCTATCAGCTGTGATGTGTTTTCTGTGCACGTGTGTTTTCAGTGCACAGCAGCATGAACCATTTTCTCCTCAAGACGTGAGGTCGGCTCGGCTCAAGTCAGGTCGTCCTGTTCTGTCAATCAGCCATAGACACCTTTTCTTTCCGTCACTTCAGCCGCTGCCGCGTACACGACGGAAGGAAGGAACACAATAACGAGTAGAATGTTCAGAGAGGTAAAAATGTCATTTGCTGGCTGTAACGGACTCACATCTTCCCTTCAGGCAGCCAAAGTCGCGCTGCCTTCTTGCTTAACCTTTATTAAATCTCTGAGTGTGCACGTACACGTGCACACACACACACGTACAGTCACACGTGCGCAGAGAGTGTGGGTGCAGCGGTGACAGCGTGGGCGTTTCTTCAGGTTACATCTCTGCAAAGATGATGGATAGAGGAAATAAAATCCATCTCTGCAGGCCATTTCAAAAAGGGGTGAAGAGAGAGAGAGACAGAGAGAGACAGAGAGAGAGAGACAGAGAGAGAGAGAGAGAGACAGACAGAGAGAGAGAGAGAGACAGACAGAGAGAGAGAGAGAGAGACAGAGAGAGAGAGAGAGAGAGACAGAGAGAGACAGAGAGAGACAGAGAGAGAGACAGAGAGAGAGAGAGAGAGACAGAGAGAGAGACAGAGAGAGAGAGAGAGAGAGAGAGAGAGAGAGACAGAGAGAGAGACTGCACCAACGACAGCGTCCAACAGACAACTGTCATCTAAACCAAAAATGGAAAATAATGTCCAAAAGTCCAAACTGATATTTGGAGGCAGAACGAGCTGCGTATCAGATATAAGGACGTTTGTCCTTATAGCCTTCAAAAAGGTTGATGCGCGCGTATCTGCGTCCCTGACTGTCGTGTGTCACGCGTTATTACGGACCTGGCCTAGAGTTGTCATGGCTCGACTATAAGAAGGGGGTTTGTCACTGACCTCAAACGTAAAAATAACAATAAAAATGGCAGAGATCACATTAGCGCAGCACTTTCTGCACTACACAAACAAACTGTTCAAATATAGAAACATCAATAGTTTGTAGAAAGTCGTGTGACAACACCAGATGGTATAAATTTACTACCTTCACAGAATGTTTGGTATTAAGTTGTGACCATGCTAACTGTGCAATGTACTAGAGTGGCTCAGTGACACTGTATTTATGAAAATGACAACTGTGGTGACAGTTAACATCACACTAAGACGAGCAGCGGTTAGTAGCAAAGGAGTTGGCGTAACATATGCTAATACGGTACGTCATCTACTGACCAGACGTGGGAGCTTGTGTGAGACTGGAGTCCTGCCTCACAGCTGGCCTGAAGGAGACAGCAGCATTTTACATTGTTGGGTACCCGGTCCAAGTCTTTAGGGTCCTGGTGACTCTAACCAGTGACTTTAGATGACAAATCGGCTGTCTTTAATACCAGGTCTCTTCAGAGGAATCTTGGGTTCCACTGGAATGACTGTGTCAAACAACTGGATACTTGGATGAGAAGGATCGCTTGCATTGTTGGGGAGCACCAGCTACATTTTTCCCATGTGGTGCATTTCTCTGGACATGATCCGGGTTAGAGAAGACTAACGTCACATCCATGTTTTAACTGTTACAGCAGAAAGATGGCTTATTTTTTGAGTTTGGGATGGACCAGACGTCTGCTCAAGTAGTTGCCATTCAGGACCCAAGACATTTCTATGGTGCCGTGGATGCATGGCACTAGTGCATGCTACCTGATCTGACCTGATAAGATGCACATTTTTATTGGCCATCGTACTTCGAGTTTGACAACATGCATAACTGAAAAAAAAAAACTTTTTGAATTAATTGTATGAAGTTGCAGTTGAGGCTGAAATTCAACTATGTCAACCAAAGTATCCAGCACCAGAAAAATGCTACACACTCACAGAAATATTTAACCCTAATCTTTAAGATTTATGTAATTTTATTACATGACAAATTCCCATTAACTTTTTTAAAGATAATTTTAATACAAACCTACCAAATAAACCTTACATGATGCATATTCATTACTGTAATGAATCCTATTTATTTGAAATGCATAATCCTCAGCTTTATGTATTTAGTATTAATAAAATATAATTACTCTAAATCAATAATAATGACAGTATTTATTTAAAGTACATAAAGTATATTGTTTGAATTGCATAATAATTATGTTACCTATACAAAATAAATAGCATAGGTAACATAATTACTATGCAATTCAAACAATATACTTTATGTATTTTAAATAAATATGGTCATTATTATTGATTTAGAGTAATTATATTTTATTAATACTAAATACATAATGTATATTGTTTGAATTGCATAATAATTATGTCACCTATACAAGATAAATGGCATAGGTAACATAATTACTATGCAATTCAAACAATATACTTTATGTATTTTAAATAAATACTGTCATTATTATTGATTTAGAGTAATTATATTTTATTAATACTAAATACATAAAGCTGAGGATTATGCATTTCAAATAAATAGGATTCATTACAGTAATGAATATGCATCATGTAAGGTTTATTTGGTAGGTTTGTATTAAAATTATCTTTTAAAAAGTAAACGGGAATTTGTCATGTAATAAAATTACATAAATCTTAAAAGTTAGGGTTAAATATTTCTGTGAGTGCACCGGGTCCCTCAGATCAATCACTGTAAATATGGCAGGACGCCAGTCGCACACAAACTGACAGTTCTGACTGACTGATACTAATCACAAGTTCGTGTTTTCAGTAGTCAAAAGTACCACGTTAACATGAGTGTGTCCAGTACAAGGAGTAGCAGATTAGAGTCTATGACACCCCTGGACAGGACGCCAGTTCAATGCAGGTTACCCCCCCCCCAGTCAAGGCCGATACACAGTAAATTTGCTGAAAAAAATAAACTGACGGTATTACATTTGGTCCCACTCAAAAACAGAGTGAAATAAACTCCATCACAGTGTTAAATCAACTCTATCATGCTGTGAATGACTCTTATTGCAGTTGGAAAAAATTTGACAAGACTATAGAGCTGATTTCACACTGTAACTTATTCAACTCTTCTTGGAATGGGATCCATTGTAGTCCTGAGTGCATTTTACTCTGCAAAATATGCAGATTAAGTGTCTTGTCCAAGGACGCGTACAAGATGCATGAGTGGGATTTGAACCCAGGTCTGTATATTTGCTTGCCAGCTTCTTTCCCTTGGTTGCCAAGTTGCTACAGTGACCGTCCGTGCTAGCTTTGATAGTTAGCATGTAGCTGGCTGAGAAATGAGCCTGTCAGGCTGCGAGTGGATCGTGTCCAGAATTTGAAAGAACATTGTCTCCTTTCATTAGAGATGCTGAAGGTCTTTCATTTCCTGTGAATTAATGAATCATCTGTGTGTCAACTGGCTGATTGAAACTGATAAAACTTCTATTACACTGTTGACAGCAACTGTATTACTTTGAATGTAGAGTTGACTATTATTTATTCAATTATAATTGCTTTAATTTGCTTTGTGATGCTTATATTTTGTTATTAGCCACATGTTTATTCTTTTTGTGTTCTCTATTTAACAGCTTTTTGCTTATGTATTTAATTATGATTCGTATTATTTTTATATTTCATGCATTTTTGTTCTTTACCATTTTAACTTTATTATATTTTACTGCACATTACTTTCATATTCTTATTGTTTGTTTGTATGGATTTTTTGTGTTCTTTCCCATCCTGGTCTTTGTTGTGTTTTTTTTTATTATTATTTTGTGTGACCCCGGGGGATTTGCTTTTGTACATTTGTTTTCTATAACCATAATATCTTAAGAAACTTAAAAGAAAAAAGAAATGAGCCTGTCAGACCGTAACGTGATTTCAGTATTAATTAGTGAAAACATGGAATGAATGATGTTTAAAATGTCAAGAAAATACAAAGATCTCAGGGTTCTCACATTTATGTACAATTTCTCACGCTTCTCTGAGGAACGTTCTCTGATCCAAACATGCATCAACACTTTTATCGGTTTCATTATTGGGGAGTTTGGAGAAGTCTGGAGCAGCAGCAACATGCCCTTTGGCAAAAAATGTTTTCTTTGATATTTTATTACTGCTACTTTTATTGATGTTCACCAGACTTTCTCACACACACACACACACACACTGCATTTCTAAAAACACAATTCCCGGTGTATCATCCTGTGAAAGCCCAGGCTGCTTTTCTCGATAAAGTCCGTGTCACAGTGTGGATATCGAGCCAAGCAGAGAAGATCTAAAGGTTTGAGTTTGAAAGTGAGGAGGAGCCAGCAGCGGCAAATGAAGAGCTTTAGTGAAGGTCTGGTCATTACTGCAGAGAGTGCGATCACTATTGAATTTTGAGTCATTTATATTCAGCGGAGGTTCACAGAAACTCACTGCTACAGTACAACAGCCCGCCCGGCCTCCACCTACGAATCCATTACCACTTATTGTCCGACGGCGCGTCCCAGCAGCGGCTTTCGCTAAATAAAAACCTTTGATTCATAACTTCACTATCCCGTGAGGCAGATTTGCTTTGCAGAAACAGTTTATCATAGAAACACAATAGAAACAATCAAAACACAGCACAGAGCAGACGCACAGCGGCGTGATGCGATCAGCCGGCGGTGGAAAACTGAAGCGAGTTGACCCGCGGAGCGAAAATCTGATTTGACGCACTCACACGGAGAAGCAAATAACATTTAAACAGGATTACAGAGAACAAACGGCGTGCTAGTGTCCCTAGAGGTCTCAGACCTCATTACACACAATAGTTTGAAAGAAAAAGATGAAGAAAAAAAAAAAAAACAACTTGCTGGTGATTAATATGTCATGAATTGTAGGATGGAAGCCAGTAATGGACAAAATTCACACAAGCTTACAGAGTCACATCATAAACAGCTAAACTACAGCTGTAAGGTTAAATAATTTAATCAAATCATTAACTTTACTGCAGCATAACATTTGCTATCAAACAGGCTAATTTTAAGCTAGCTACATGTAGCCAAGCAGGCTAGTCTGCTAAGGTGCTGCATCAACTCAGCTGAGATAGCTACCTCGATAATAATTTGGTAATTATTTAAAAGGGGAAATTAACTGTACTATTCAGGTTAGTCTTACAACTGCATATATGTTTCAATGATTTAATGGATCAAGAATTTCTAAATTTATTTGATTATGTGACAGTGCTTGCTAATGTGATGCAATTAGCCTTCAAAGGATGCAGCCTACAAAGATCTGACCTTCCAAGACTGCAAAGGCCAAACCAATCATTCTGAAATGATGCCGTCTAACCCACAGGACTTTGTTATTGTACCATTAGCTTTCCCATCCAAACCCCCTGTCACCTGGAAACCTTGACCGCTACAGGAACAAGCTAGCGTAGTGAGCGTAACGCATAGCAGAGTAATCATTTTTCAATACTTATTCATACTTTACTAAGAAGAATTACTCATTTACAGCAACAATTTTGTCTTAAAAAATAATAAATCACACTGTCTCTGGATTGTTTCTGCTTCGAAGAACACATCTGTTGTGTCTTTCATTTTCATGTGAAAGAAGACTGCATTTCTCAGCTGCATTTCAAGGAGCCTCCGAAACGAGAGTCGTGCCCGAGTGAGACGATCTGTCCCTGAATTTGGACACAGCTATCATTTCTTTAAAATGATGCAACATGTCTCGTTGTGGCCAAGAGAGGCCACAAGACTTACAAAATAAGACAAGACGAGTAAATGTAGTAAACACAAATACTTTTGTATTTGTGTTTACCTGTTACAGAATTTTATTGTTCAAAAGAACAATAAAATTCTGTAACAGGTAGATTCAAGATTCAAACAACTTTATTGATCCCTAAAAGGGCAATTCATATCACACACAGCAATTAATCCACAATTATTACTAGTTGAACATAATAATGGCACACATTGGAATTAAAACACCGCAGATATAATTTGATTGTTTATGTAAGCTAACTTTGAGTGTGCGTCCATGCGTGCAGGTGGTTCAGTCTCATTCTTGTGGGTTCGTAGAGTCTGTGGGGGAGGGCAGATGAGAAGGGGAGCTGTGTGCATCACCAAGGCCATTGAAATCTTCTGGAGGAAAAACAAGCGGGGAATTTTGACCTTCGGTAGCTGATAAGGCTACCGTGTTTGGGTTAGGCAGAGAAGCACAGAGCCAAATGCGGCTTCTCTTAACTGTCCAGATCCAGTTGTGTAAATGAATATTCATTGGTCTCCAACATCAATTCCTTTGCAGGGCAGACAGCTGCTCCGAGATGAATTCCAACTTGTGTTTCAGTTAACGAGTCAGCGCAGTCTGGGACTGTACAGCCTTCCCGACCTTGATTATCATGACGGACAGATGTGGGGTTTTAATTTTGGTGGCAGCCATCTTGCCAGTTTTCTGGTAGATCAGGGCAGCACATACAGTGGGGTAAAAAAGTATTTAGTCAGCTCCTGATTGTGCAAGTTCTCCTACTTAGAAAGATGAGAGGGGTCTGTAATTTTCATCATAGGTACACTTCAACTATGAGAGACAAAATGAGAAAAAAAAAATCCAGGAAATCACATTGTACGATTTTTAAATAATTTATTTGTAAATTATGGTGGAAAATAAGTATTTGGTCACCTACAAACAAGCAAGATTTCTGGCTCTCACAGACCTGTAACTTCTTCTTTAAGAAGCTCTTCTGTCCTCCACCTGTTACCTGTATTAATGGTATCTGTTTGAACCCGTTATCTGTATAAAAGGCACCTGTCCACAGCCTCAAACAGTCAGACTCCAAACTCAACCATGGCCAAGACCAAAGAGCTGTTGAAGGACACCAGGAAGAACATTGTAGACCTGCACCAGGCTGGGAAGAGTGATTCTACAATAGTCAAGCAGGTTGGTGTGAATAAGTCAATTGTAAGAAAATAGAAGACATACAAGACCATTGATAATCTCCCTCGATCTGGGGCTCCATGCAAGATCTCATCCTGTAGGGTCAAAATGATCATGAGAACGGTGAATAAAAATCCCAGAACTACACGGAGGGACCTGATGAATGACCTGCAGAGAGCTGGGACCAAAGCAACAAAAGCTACACATTAAGCAGAGAGGGACTCAAATCCTGCAGTGCCAGGCGTGTCCTCCTGCTTAAGACAGTATGTGTCCAGGGCCGTCTGAAGTTTGCCAGAGAGCATATGGATGATCCAGAAGAGAACTGGGAGAATATCATGTGGTCAGATGAAACCAAAATAGAACATTTTGGTAAAAACTCAATTCATTGTGTTTGGAGGAAGAAGAATGCTGAGTTGCATTCCAAGAACACCATATCTACTGTGAAGCATGGGAGTGGAAACATCATACTTTGGGGCTGTTTTTCTACAAAGGGGACAGGACGACTGATCCGTGTTAAGGAAAGAATGAATGTGGCCATGTATCATGAGACTTTAAGCCAAAACCTCCTTCCTTCAGTGAAAGCATTGAAGATGCAACATGGCTGGGTCTTCTAGCATGACAATGATCCCAAACACACCGCTCAGGCAATGAAGGAGTGGCTCCATAAAAAGCCTTTCAAGTCCTGCAGTGGCCAAGCCAGTCTCCAGACCTCAACCCCATAGAAAATTTGTGGAGGGAGTTGGGAGTTGAATGTCCGTGATGCTCAGCAACAACCCCAAAACATCACTGCTCTAGAGGAGATCAGCATGGAGGAATGGACCAAAATACCACAAGCAGGAGCTGACTAAATACTTTTTTACCCCACTGTAATCCTGACAGCAGAAGCCCAACTACCATAAAGACAAATAAGAATAAATCCTCAATGTCTTCCACGGAGAGTGGCGCCAAGCCACACGCCACTCCTTCCAGGTGTTGAGAACATAGCCCGCGGGATAGGATCCTTCTGGGCATGCAGGGTCCCCAGCCCTGATTTCCTTGTTGAAAAGATGGTGTCAATAGCGTTGAGAGACCAGCTGATCAATTCCATGGTTATTCGGAATGCAATCTGAAGAATTCACACTCTGGTGAAGTCCGGATTTTGAAGTTTGGAGACCTTTTTCCTATCGCAGAACATAATCAAATATAACCTACAGCACATGGAACAGTTGCGTGCAGAAATGTCTGTTTCAAATACACACAACACATGCAAAACCACACACTTGCTGCAAATAGTCACAACATAACAGAACGGTCTTTCCTGCATTTGTTAACGTAAATAACTCACAATGATTAGCTTGAATACTTGAACAGTACCTCATGTGATCGGGCCCATTTCAAATGTCCCATGCAAAAGAGAAACACAAAAACAAGTAAACAAAAACATCCCAAGGAAGTTAGACGCATCAAAATTCCTCCATGGATCGTTTTTGACCGACGTTTAGCGACAGATCTGAATATCTTCTGTAGAAACATTTTTTTTTTAATTATGCTTCCTTCAGACAGTTTTCATCTTTTGCATTAATTTGATAAGCAGAAACATCATGGTGTCATAAATAATAAATTCTTACAGTCAGTGTGAACGGAGATGGTAAATAACGACGGAGCGGCGTAGTTCACTTCAGTCAGCTAAATGCTAATCACACGTCCAAACCAAAACTGCAGTCATCAATATTCCTTTCATCCCTCCTTTCTCTCATCTCGCCTCCTTTCACACATTTTGTTCTCTTCTTTCCTTCCCTTAATGCCTCCTTCATTACCTCCTGTTATTCTCATGCTTCCTTCCTTGCTCCTTGTGCTCCCCTTTTCTTCCTCCTTTTTATCCTTCTTTTTCATCCTTTTACCTTCCTCCATTTAGCCTCCTTTCATGCCTCTGTTCTCATTACTGTCTTTCTTCCTTTCCTAGACTCCTTTGTCCGATTTCTTTTTTTTTTTTTTCTTTTTTTTTTTTTGCAGCACGAGTGTGTTTAAAAAGAAAAACTTTCTGGATGGAGGAGTCTTGGTATTACTGCACATTTTTTATTCCTCTCTTTCAGTCTTCCATCCTTCCTTCCATGCCTCCTCCTGGTTTCTTTCCCCCTTTTGAGCCACAAATTGATTTGATCACTAATTGTGCTGAAACAAACAGAAGTTGATTAATCCATGTTTGCACGCTCTCGCTCTGATAAATGAGTCAGCTGGTGGAGGGAAAAAAAGCCCAACACAAAACAAACAAACTTGATAATACGAGAAGGGAGAAAGTTAACGTCTTTGCAGTGTGAGCACTAAATTGGATCGCTGCCTCGTTTAGCCCGCCGCATAATTAAAATTCACCACGCGTGTCCGTTTGTTTATTTTCATTGTGGTTGTGTGTAGTCATTGATCAGCCTGACAGAGACTTATTATGGTGTCACTTTGCATAACCCCATTTGACCCGCTTGGCGGTAAAGTGCGTGTTGGTGTACAGTGCGTGTCCTGCTAACAACTTGTCAGCATCCACCACAAGTACTGAAAGTGGCATCTCCTCCCTGGACACAGATACAGAAAATTTAATGATCTCCATATTTATTCTGGCGTCGCGCTCTGATGAAACATCACCAAGTTCACATGAAACTAATTTAAAGACCTGGAGGGATAAAATTCCAGATGGTAGTCATAGTGAGGGGTGGGGGCCAAGTGGCTAGTGCACTTGGTTTCATTGTAGAAGGTACCTGGTTCAAACCCACTCATGCAACATTTCTCCATGTAATGTGGAGTTGCGTCAGGAAGGGCACCCGGTGTAAAACTTATGCCAAATCAACATGCAGCTAGAGATCCAAGGTGGATCTGCTTTGGCAACCTCGAGTGAAAACAAGGGAGCAGCCAGAGGGACGTAGTCACAGTGAAGGGAAACATGTTTCCCCATCATTCATTGTATGTCTCACGTCAGCACCACCGGCTCCAGATCCACTCAACAAGTTTTTACTTCTCAGCTGCACACCACCAGCAGCTTTGGGATTGAAGACTTGAAGACTTAAGGACTAAGCTCAAGTAACCTTAGGGATTTTCTAGTCTGATGGGGAAGCGAGCAAAGGACCCTCCGATCTCGAGGCCTTCACCTCCTCATGTTGACAAAATTCCTGAGACAAACAAGTGACCATGACTCAGAAAACAAATATATACACAGTTCATCTGTGCAATAAGGTAAAAACAAAAACTACTCAAATTGTTCATTACAACAAATCCTTCAATCTTGTTATTTTTCCATTATTATAACTCGAGGTGGTACAGTAGCTTAGTGGTTAGCACGGTTGCCTCACAACGAGAAGATCTCAGGTTGTCTTCACACCTGGTCCTTTCCTCCCACTTCCAAAGACATGCAGGTTCGGTGAACTGGTGACTAATTGACCGTAGCTGTGAGAGTGTGAATGGGTTAGTCTATGTGTGTCAGCCCAATGATGGACCAGAAGCATGTCCAGGATGTCCCCCCCCCCCGGAGGAACTTCATTCCTCCAGGCTGTCTGTCCAGGATGTTCCCCCGGCGGTTTGTCCAGGATGCTCCCCTCCTCTTGCACAATGACTTCTGGGACAGGCTCCAGCCGCCCGTAACCCTTAACTGGAATAAGCGGATTGAGAAAAATGTTGGATGGACACAGAATTAGGACACCAATAATAACCGTAATTTCCTTTGGTTTATCTGTTTTTGCTCGAGCAATAATCAGTTTTGTGCAACAATTCTGTTAATAAATTCTCATGTGTTAATTAAATAAGCTCAGGTTGTAAGACAAAATATAGCCTCAATGTGTGAACAAAATTAATCAGTTTTCATATAGATGATAGTTTTATACATTTTCTAATATTTGACTTGTGGTAGAAAATAAAAATGCTGCAAGCTGCATCAGTTGATGCAGCAGTAATCAATCTGTTGAGATCTTGTGAGGACTAAAGATGGCTACATGTCACAACTACAAGATTAAACTGTTTTATAAAATCACCAAGCAGCAGTCAAACGTTTTATGATGAACATTCAATCAATCAATCAATCAATTTTTTTATATAGTGCCAAATCACAACAAACAGTTGCCCCAAGGTGCTTTATATTGTAAGGCAAGGCCATACAATAATTATGTAAAACCCCAACGGTCAAAATGACCCCGTGAGCAAGCATTCAACATAAGTGATCTGTTGCCAAATGAGATCAAACTTTTTTTTTAATCCAGCTACACGCCAACTAGCTATGCCAGCTGGCTAGGCTAGCTTAGCGCCTTAGCTGCTAGCTAGAATAATAAATGGGTAGATTTTGGACACTTTTTGCTTCCGTTGTCTGAAAGATTACCGATATTATGAACTGGTGGGAATTTACGTTGTCAGAGTTCATCAAAATTCAATTTTACACAGAACTCAATTGCGACCTAACTAATACAGGAATCAAATTCATTTGGATAATGTGATGTGGCTAGCTAAAATGCTAACTAGCTTAATTTACTTTGTTGTTCAAATATGATTTCAGCAGGAAGCCTTATAAGTGCTGTTTTACAAGTTTATTTACTAATGAAAAAGAAATGTTTTGTCTACTTTGATGTTGACCTGAGTTAATTAACTGACATTTGTTAAACCACTGTATCGAATCATGTCCAGAAAAATGCTAATTTCCGTGACTGTTAAGTGTCAGACTGCAGTGACGGAGGCTGTTCTCTTATTCAGAGGTGACACCAGCGTACAGTTGCTTTTGATAATTTGGTGGTTTAGACATTCGCAGTGAAGATTTGTCCTCTTTTGTGTCACACTGGATTAGCAATAAAAAGATAAACATGCAACTCAAACTCAACACTAATGATTCTTTTGTGGCGGCTTAAAAGACGAACTGCAGAACCAGAAGATCGGATCATCTTTAGTCACTTTTTCTGAGATAATTTTTCAGTTAAGATGCCTGGTGCTGCGTGACGACCTCTGACCTTTTAACAGCCATCCTCTGCCCGTCTTCCACGCTGGCGGGACTAACCTTGTTAAATAAAGCTCCATCTAAAATATCACCGTCCTGCTCGGCCATAAATCCTTCATCAAACTCGGAGGAGAAAAGCAATCGATATCAAACCACCGACGCTGAGAAGAAATGAACGCGTGCTCGGATTTATCTTTCAGGTCACAGAAGTGATGACACGCTTTTATTTTATAAATAGATCCCAGTTAAAGCTTCTGTCAGTCATTCTGTTAAATCTATAAAATTTAATGTCTTGTTCCTGACTGCAGGCGAGTACACACACAGCGTCGCACTTTTTTATTTGCATGTGTCAAGCAGGTTTCACCTGGATTACACAATTATCAAATTCATCAAGATTTAAAAAAAAAACAGATGACGTGTTTCTGCTCATTGGGATTGGGGTTCCTTTTTTTTCCCTCTGTAAAATGAGATGTGAAGACTTTTGAAACATTGTGACTTTTAGTTCATTTGCAACATTCGGTCAAATGATCAATATTATGGAGAGGAAACAGCCTCGCAATGTTGGTGCTGATCAGGATCCACATGTGGATTCTGGATCCTGAAGCAAGATGTTGCTTTTATTTATTTACTAGCTGAGTTAGCCGTTCTACACAGGGGTAATAAAGAATTTTATCCATGTCATTGTATATTTGATGTCACTTTAGTTGAGGTGTAGTAAGTTGCATTGCATTACATGTCATTAATTTTCACAGAGCAATTTGTGACATTCATGAGACTCAAGTGAGTGATGATAAAAGGTGATGTCATCGTGTCATATCACTGCAATGCTGGGATATATAATGTTCTCACTGTGACCCTGAGGTGCACAAATTAAGTGTCCATCACAGAGACCAACTCGGCAGCATCCTATATATTCTTACCTCTGTGCAGATGTTTCCCAACTCTTATTACATTTCATCCATTTAGCACTTTGGGTTTTTACGACCTAACCCCCTCAAGTCTTGGGTGGCATAATTCCAAAAATGCACACAAAAACGCATGCGGTGCATGCTGGCCCATTCGGATTGTGATTAAAGTGCACCCTAGCCAGCCGCTACTACGTACGAAGTAAAGGAAGTAAAGTGTGATGCTTGTTACATGACTTGAGTACCACGTGAACTGTGAAAATAAAGGCTCCAGTAAGCAGGGCCTAAGGGACCCAGTCCAGTCTCTCCCCCCCAGGTGCCCCCAGTCACCATAGCAAGTTTGGTGTTGATTGCTTAATTTCTGTGGCTGTGCATAGTGAACACACTCTCTCTCTCTCTCTCTCTCTCTCTCTCTCTCTCTCTCTCTCTCACTCACTCACACACACACACACACACACACACACACACACACGGTCAACCATATATATTAGATTTGCTCATCACAGCACTTGGTGGCGCAATCAACAACCTGTTATGTTTTGATGTGGATCAGGATTCAAATATGGATTCTAGATGTTTGTTTTAACCTTTTTGTTACATTGCACGATGTAGCATTTTTCAACATTTGTTTTAATTGACCATTTCCAATCACTACATCATTGTTGCCAAGAGAACCAACCTGTTTAATACAGGTGCTGATTACAATCCACATGTTTAATCTGGATCATCACACTTTTCTTTTCTTTTTTGCAACACAAGATGGAGCCTTTTTTTTTTTTTTTTTAACAATCTTGAATCTCAGAAAGTAACCTGAATTAAACCCATCAGCCACATCCTTAAACCAACAAGTGACATTTAATGTTGAATCCAGAATCTGGATCTGGATCTGTTACAGTGGAAAACCCATTCATACATGGATGATGTTACCTAATCTGCAGTTTTGCAAGAAGTAGAGCTGCACACAATATTCTTAATTTATACATAAAATTCCAGGATTTCACATTGTTGCCTGTAGTTTTACGTCTCTGAGTGCCCTCCTAGTTTATTTTTTTATTTTTTTAGTGTGTAAGCTGGTTATAAATACTGCCAAAACATTCTGCAGTACAAATATCAGTAGCAGTAATTTAATAAACATACAACTTGCATGAGGAATTATGTAAAGTTGACTTTGTGTCCATTTCTTTGAGTGTCTTGCAGTTTAATATAAAAGAGGACAGAAATAAAGGTCGTACTTCAGATTTAACAACGTATAAAATGCTGATTGATTACATCTATTAAATCTGTGTGTGAGAACTAAAGTTTCACTTTATTATTCATATGAACAGAGAGAACAAGACGAGCCACCGTAAAACAACCAAATAAAAGTCTCTGACTAAAATACGACCATTAATAAAAATATTATTAAAGCGCTCTAGGGCTGAAAATATTAACATACGTGGAACAAAGTGTGCATTTAAGTTTCCTAAAATCTTACGATAAATGAGACTGATTATTATTAATAGCAAGCAGGGCCGCAACAACATTATTTTTGTGATGACATTTTGTAATAGAAAATTCTAAGTTAAATTTCTTGCTTGGGTTTGTCTTCGGTTCTATGAGCAGCACAGAAAAATATACTGTGATATCTATTGTGTAAGCTCTACTTTAAGTTCTGACCAACATAGAATGGACTGCATTTCTGTGGCACGTTTCAGTATTTCCATCTGCTGTTGATGCTCAATGTGATTTATTATGATGCCTCACATTAATGTCAGTGTGCTGCCTGCAACACGCTCAACCTCAGTGCTGAAAAATGAAATCCACCCAGAAATGCTAATCTTGCAGTTCTTTCGATAGCCACTTGTGCCTGGCTGTAAAGGTGAGTCACTCCCTATACCCCACCATGCTAAAACACGGGGGGGGGGGGGTTAATAACTCATCATATTAAGCTGTTAAGCCATGAAGTCATGAATAATTAGGGGCATTGTTGCTTTTAGTGAGAACTAGTGTGTTGGGTCCACGGTCCCGCTAACAGAATTTGCTAGCTGACGTGGGCTTGACCCTGTTTGTCCTTTGTGAACATTTTATTTCAAACATCTGAGATAATATGGCTTGCTGTGCAATTAATTGTACAAACAGACCATCTAAGAAGTCTGTGCTGCAGTATTTCCATAGAGTGAAGTTGCAGTATTACTTAAATTTGTTTGGTAGCACCAGGATCCTCAAGACTTGGACCATCAAACACCTCTTTCCAGAGACCTCCTGACTCCAAAAGACCTTCCCAGGTGCCTCTCAATCTCAAAGACTGAAGACATGAACATCATTGCTGAGATACATAAATGTTTCTACAACTTTGACACTTTCACCACATACAGACAGATGTCTGCTGGCTGAGTCCAGGAAGTCATTAAAAGCCCGGATCTTATTCTGGATCCGAGGCCATCGCAAACCCAGACATTCCGATTCCTCACTCAGCTTCTCAAGTTCTGCACTCAGAGTATCCAGTGGTTCCCCAACGATCCCAATGTCATCCAACGCTCCTTCAGTCCATGATTTCCACACCCCAACCCAACCAACACCCAGTCCATGCAAACGTTGAACAGAATAGCAGCCAGAACACCCCCCCTCCCTGACGAACGTAGGTTTTCACTGGGAAAAACTCAGTAGTACAGCAGATAACTGTAAGAATCATTCAAATCCGGTTACAAGCACCAAAATTTGACTGTGTACGCCTTTTGGTACATATTGTAGAAAAATAACGTTAGCCATTTGAATTTTCAATAGGGGGCCAAGTAGGGGTCAATTGAAGAACTGCACAGGGTCAAAATTAAAAATGTTCCAATCATATTGAAAGTGATACCACATTATGTATCTGATGACAATGATTCCAGTTTGGACTATCTAGAACTGAATGTTCTGGAGTTATGGGGTAAAAACAGCAAGAATGGTGACAAAGGTCAGTTTCAGTTTGTACAGGGGTCAAAAGTTAAAGTTGCTCCAGTTTTGGTAAAACGTGGTGCAAATTATTGGTTAAACTAATAGGATTAACAAATGGAATAGTTCTGACTGTGCTGAATGTTTGGTCTCCAAAGTAAAGGTCAAACAATGACGACGTCCATTGGATTCTACGACATGTGACATATGTTACCCTGTAACATGATAACTAAGCATGACACATGGTGCAAACTATTCCTTTTTAAAATCCTACTAACTCAACCAATAATTTGCATCATGTTTTACCATAATTGGACCAACTTTAACTTTTGACCCCTGTACAAACTGAAAGTGACCTTTGTCACCATACTTGCTGTTTTTACCCCATAACTCCAGAACATTCAGCACAGATAGTCCAAACTATACCTTTTGGGAATCTTCGTGATCAGACACATAATGTGGTATAGCTTTCAATATGATTGGAACATGTTTTTTACCCCTATGCAGTTCTTCAGTTGATGACTACTTGGCTGCCTATTAAAAATTCAAATGGCAAACATTATTTTTCTAAAATACAAGGTCTATTAGATAAAAAAAAAAAAATAAAAGTGTCGGTTTCTTAACTATATGGATTTGAATGACGTGCAATTACAGCAATCATGCTTGAACCCTCGTGCGCATGCGTGAGTTTTTTCACACGTGTCGGTGACGTCATTTCCCTGTGGGCAGGCCTTGAGTGAGATGTGGTCCCGCCCTCTCGGCTGAATTCCTTTGTTTCACACGCTGCTCGAGACGGCGCGCGTTGCTTTATCAAAATTTTTCTGGACCTGTGAGGAATATCCGAGTGGACACTATTCGAGAAATTTAGCTGGTTTTCGGTGAAAGGAATCTGTGTGCGCCGCGACAGGAAAAACACCTCCGTGTTGAAAACCATTTGTAAAATTCAGGCGGCTTTTGATGGCTTTCAACAAGTGAGTAACTGAGAAATTGTTTAACAGCTTGGGCATGTTCCAACTTGCCCGTTAAGGTTTCCAACGGAGGTGTTTTTCCTGTCGCGACCCCCCGCGGTCGGGTCCGGCCCGACATGCGACTCTGCCCGCACGTTCTTGTTGTGTGGGCCGCTGAAGAGGAGGTACTGCTGGCCCACCACCACCAGAGGGCGCCCTGCCTGGAGTGCGGGCTCCAGGCACCAGAGGGCGCCGCCGCCCCACAGGAGCTGCCTCGGTAACAGCTGTCACCCATCACCTGAGACAGCTGACGGCAATTATCACTGGGGTATATCAGCAGGACGGCATCTCCACCTCATCGCCGAGATATCGTTCTACCTGGAAGGTAATAATCTCAGCTGACTGCTTGACAGTAACCTTTGTGATTTTTGTGAGTGATTGCAGACTTTTTTCTCCAACGAGAGGTGGAGGTAGCTTCCCTGCCGTGCAGGTTGCTGGGTGCAAACGCGCCCACGTTTAATTGTGTTCTTGTTCCTCGCCAGCAGTACCAGGTCCGACACGCGGAGGCAGTGGCCACCTGGGAGTTCGGAACTTGGCGGCTCCAGTATTCCCGGGGTCCTGTGGCGGAGGAAACCGTGTGGTTCCGGTTCTACTTTGGAGAGGCGTCTCCTATCTTCGAGCCTGCCCACACGACACCTTTGTGAATTGAACTTTGTCCATTGTTGTAATTTGTTGTTTTTGTTGTGCACGTTCGCAACAGTAAAGTGTTGTTATTTGACCTATTCCATTGTCCGTTCATTTGCGCCCCCTGTTGTGGGTCCGTGTTCCTACACTTTCCCAACAGTTCTTTCATTACAAAATGTCCGTTAACAATGGATTGTCCGAATAAACTCCTCATGCCGACGTCTTCTGAAAGCTCTCTGTTCTCTGACGACTTCCTGGGTCAACAGAGCCTGAAATGTGGAAGTTTTCAACTTGAAACGGCGAGACGCTGCCGCCTCAAAGCGCAGATTGCTGTCAGGCGCCGTGGGCCGTCCTTACGGTGACACTACCAGACCAAAATCTCTCATCAGCCGTTAAAATTTTTACCGAAAACCAGCTGAATTTATCGAATGGTGTCCACTCAGTTGTGCCTTACAGTTTTGAAAAAAATTTGATCAAACAAAGCAGCAGTCTGAGCCATTCCTAAACAATGAAAAAAATGACGAGAGGGTGGGCGACTCCTCACTCAAAGACTGCCCACAGGCGAATGACGTAACCGACAGGCGTGAAAAAACTCTCGCATGCCCACGAGGGTTCAAGCATGTCTGATGTAATCACACGTGATTCAAATCCATATGGTTTTTGAAAAAAATAATAAGGTCGGATACTTTTCTAACAGACCTCGTATGTACCAAAAGGTATACACAGTCAAACTTTGGTGCCTGTAACTGGATTTGAAGGATTCCTCTGCAAATATTCTGTTATCTGCTGCACTACAGTCAGTACTCATAATTTTTAATATCAACAACCCACCTATGAAAACCTCCCACTATCAGCCTGATCACTCAGTACCAGATTTTTTGGGCTTTATTTGTCATTGTGCTCTCACCCACAGTACACCTGTTTACCACTCAACCCATTTGTGGCAGATCACCCCCCAGGCAATATCATGACAGGTTTGTCCAGTATATGGTTACAGCCTATCAATAGATTTAGAACCCTGCCCAGGGGACTGTAGTGATTTTCCTGTCTGAGGGGGAACTGAACAGAGGACCTGTTGATCAAAAACCACCACTGCACCTATTACTTCTTACAGAACTATTTTCTTTTGTTGTCGTCTATGCACCAATGACACCAGATCAAATTCCATGTATGTGAGAACTTACTTGGCACTAAACTCAATTCTGATTCTTTACCCTCTAGACTTTCACTTCTCCAAGACCTCCAAGACGTTTGTTCCCCACAAGTTGAGCCACTGGACCTGGACACAGACTCAAATATCCCTCAATTGAACCCTCTGCAGTCCCCGTGTCGTCCTTGCAGGATGAAGTGTTTGTCTCCAGGACAAGGGGTTCTGACGAGGTCGAGTCTGTGGGTCAAGATGTCCAAGTTCCATTCAGATCAGCTTGTTCCTCTGACTTCCACAGACGTCTTTTACAAGAATCTAACTGGAGTTAGCAGCATTTCAAAAACAGTCAGTTGTGGCTGCGAGTCGACAGACGACATGTAGGAGGATGGAACAAAACGACAAACTGCTTATGATCCCGACTCAGGTGCAGGCTAATTTATTGTCAATTTACGTTTCATTTATTCTCAGTGCTTCCTCAAGAAAGTTTGTTAATTAACTGCTGATTTGCATACAGCACACAAAGATAATAACATACTAATTGTTTTCAAAACAAACAAAGACGTCCAGTCTAAGAAAGAGGACTAAGGGACGGAGACGGATCCAGACGGACAAACCCCTGACCCCTAAAATGATTCTGATGTTTGTCCTTGTCAGCTTTAGCGTTTGACAAATTGACATTTTAAAATATTGAAACGGATTTGCTCTGAAGCCCTAAATTTGCCATTGCTATGGTAACTGACACACCCTCATTATGGGATGTTCCACTTCAAAATGACCCAGCATCATGTGAACATCTCAGAGTGTCCTCGAGCGCTGGACCAGCTCTCATTTCAAGTTCCTAATGAGATTTAATGCCAAAGTATCCAGCGCGAGCACAAACACACACACACACACACACACACACACACATTGTAATAACTTCCAGACTTCACTGCACTTCCACTCATCACTTTTGACTTTCGGTTGCCATGGAAGCATCTGTGCAGTGATCATCATCCAAAGCGCAACATAAACCCGACTATGATGTCAGGAAGTGACTTGTGACACCAAGAAAGCCTGCGGTTCAATTCCAACAAAGGCCGCCTCCTCTCCGTCTGGAGTTTGCATGTTCTCCACGTGGGTTTCCTCCAAACTTACACATCCTCTTTGCACCGTCACTGACCACAGCGGCATCTGCAGATGTGCAGCGGCTTGTTTCCCGTCACACTTTCGCCGCTTTGGTGACGGGGATTCGTGTTCCCTCACCTTCTGTTGCCATCAGCAATATGTGTGATCCTCCCTGCCACAAAAGTGAGGGTTCTAAAAAGTGTCGGCCTGCATTTCTATTGCACTTTTCCTCCATCAGAAACAGACGCTCAAAGCGCTTTACAATGATGCCTCACATTGGCAATTACACGGTAATGTCAGAGTGCTGCCATGTAAGGCCACAACAACTGCACACTGGGAGCAACTCAGGGATTAAGGGCCTTGCTCAAGGGCCCTGAACGCTTTTCCAGTCTGACAGCGATTTGAACAGAGGATCATCAGGTCTCACGCCCGCCGCTTTAATCACCTCCCCAGACACAGCGTCGGGAAGCAGCCACTGATTCCTCTTCTTTTTTCTTCAGTCTTCCAGCTATGCTGTAAAATTCCAAAAACAGAGTAAGTATGTCCTTTTTGGACTACTGTATCAGCGTGACCGAATCCACGACGGCCTCTTTAGCTGAGGTATACATCTCTGAGTGCCCCTCTAGTTTTTTTTTATTTTGCTATGAATCCTGGTAAAACATTTGGCATCATAAGTATCAGTAATTTAATAATCATAAAACTTAAATATGAAATAATTTAAAGTTGATTTCTTTGAGTGTGCTGCAGTTTTATATAAAAGAGGAAAGAGAACTGGAGGTCGTATTTCAGATTTAACGGTGTATAAAACGTTGATTGATGACGTCTATTAAATCTGCATCTGAGAACTATAGGTTCACCTTCACTTCCTAAACCAATTTTAAAACAGCATTTCTTGCAAATGAAGGAGCGGTCAGAGGTGAGCCGAACATTCAGACGCATGACTGCTAACAATATTTTAACAGGACCGGGTTTATTTTATTTAAGAAAGTTATACTTTAAACTTGCATTGATGAGGAATCACAAACTGTCCTGCTGCTGATTGACTTTCAGGATGGTTTTAAACTCCGCTTCAGCACCTGGAACTAGTTTGTGGTTCTTTTTACAGATTTGTTAGTGTGAATACTCACCATAGCGGGCAGCTTTACAACAGTAAGCAGAGGATTCCTATAGTCGCCACTTCGTGATGTCAAAGTCAATGGATTTTGCCATTTAAACTCTCATTATTATCATTATTGTTATTATTAGTGAAAAATCATTTCAAACAGTCTCGGGCTACACTGGGATGGACATGTATTTCCAATAATTACGTGATCTTTTTTAACAATATTTTGTTCATCGGGTTCATTCTGTAATTTTGTTGGAATTTTGTAGAAATTAGCACACTTTCAGGCCAACCAGAAAATGTATCGTTTCATTTTCCTGGAAGTCACCATGGTGGCCATGTTGGATTTGTAAAAATTACTTCTTAAAATGAGAGCTTTTCGATATCTGAGCATCTAGAGTCACTAAATATACATTTTCAAGACCAAAGAACGCAATGCTATGAATTACAGTAACATACATGTTGGCAAAGTCACAAAGAAATCCAAGATGTCCACCCATAAATGTCACTTCACTCACATATACACTTTTGTAATCAACACCAGACTTCATTGACCAATTTGACCCCGAAAATGTGATTCTCGGTCACCTCAAAGCCAAGATATTGGAAAAAAAACTCCATTTTGCCACCATTTTTACAAATCCAAGATGGCCGCCTGTGGGGAAAAATGGAATGGCATCATTCATTTTCTGATTGGCTATTATATGCACTTTTCAAAAAGGTGTAATTTTACAAAATTCCAACAAAAGCTAGTACCAAAACATAGGGAACTTGACTATGTAGCCAAATAAACTCTCTGTTGTAAACCGTGTAGATTAAATTTGTGTTTTCAATTGTTTGGTGGAAGCCGTAAGATTCACGACGGCAGAACATGGAGATAACGAAACGGACTTACAGCGAGCGAGGAAAATAAAACCAGAGTTTGACAGCTGAGCTTCAGGGATCGTCAGAGAACGACTGAGTCAGCGATCAGCGGCACACACGGAGAGCGGCTCGGATCTCTGTGGGGAGGGTCGACTAAAATCTGTCACGACACACTCATCGACTCCAAACAGCCTTTGAAGCAGAACCTCTGCTTCTGCACGCTGACGGCTCTGACGGCTGCTCTTCTCCCGTCACAAATCAAGACAAAACTTCAGAGAAACGCAGCAAAGAATCAAATAAAAAGACCCAAAGAATTATTGGCTGCAGAGACAAATTCAACTTTGGAGAAGTCAGCAAGGACGCAGGAGGAATATTTCACCAAAATAACAACTTAGTAGAGCAACGTATGACATGTGCCTCCAGGTTCAGACGGGGTTTTGTGTATTTTGACATTATTTGAGCAGCTCCACATTCACACGCATACTTATGTAGAAAACTGAGAATATTTATAGGCTGCTCAAATACAACAAACCTGAACAAATACAGAATATCCAACAGGAAATTCCACATAAAAGCATATTTTGAAAATTACTATCGAGTCAGTTTTTATAATGGCACAAAAATATTTATGGATAATTTTTGTCCAGATGTAATCAGAAGGACTGAAACAATTATGGGATTTAAATGTGTTGTTCTTCATTGGTGTGACATAGTTGAACAATAATCTACATATGGAAATACTTCAGCTTCATCTCATGTGTTGATCAAAATTGCGATTAAAGATTTGTGTTTCACAGATGATGTTTGTCCCCATCACCCGGATGGAGGACGTAGAAATGCTCTTCATCCATCATTCAGTATATAATGAAATAACTTTTCACAAGTTGAGTGAACGGATACCAAATTTGCGCCATATATGCATCTCTTGGGGATCTTTGTCGAGCTTGATGATGAGTGACCTGGCCTTCTTTTTCACGGTCACAGAGTAACAAAAACCCTGAAGATCACAGTACTTAATAACTTTGTCTATGATGCTGAATTACCAAAACTAACCACACGGTCTGTTCTGGAAAACTTAAAATTTTGTAACTGTTAGAATGGCCCAAGCAGAGGGTCACCCCTCTGAGTCTGGTCTGCTTGAGGTTTCTTCCTGAAATTATCAGAGGGAGTTTATCCTTACCACTGTTGCCTGTGTTCTTGCTCTTGGGGTTGGTAAGGTTAGACCTGACTTGTGTGAAGCGCCTTGAGGCAGGTTTGTTGTGATTTGGTGCTATATAAACTAAATAAATTGAATTGTCATGGGCTCTTGCACTTGGTCATTCAGGTGTACATCCATCATGGCTGTCCATGTGGTGCATATGTGGACCTTCTTCTGAAGGAGGACATTTCAGTCTTTGAGCAACAGGGGACAAAAGGCCTTTTGATCAATTCCCCATTTTCAGATTTCTTAAGTTTGGGAATGGTTGCTTTAGTTCTTTATGTCTGATGAGGCTACAGAAAGTCCACCAGATGACCGAGCATCAACCTTCTCACCTTTCAAGTGGCATCATCTATAGAAGTCCTGCACAGGCCCTCAGGTCTGCTGGTGCTGGTGCTTATCCCCAGGTCCATGAGGCGAATGAGAGTCTACGACTGCCCCTGGACGGGACGCAGGTCACTTCCCCAACCAAGGCTGGAACCCATTTACAGCCGGGTGGACTGGGACAATGCAGATGACAGATTTTGTTCAAGTACACACACACACACACACACACACACACACACACACACACACACACACACACACACACACACACACACACACACACACAGGTAGCATGACCAGGAATCAAACCCTGGTCTACATAATGGTAGCCCAACACCTGATCCCAATGAGCTGCCTGCTCTGCACTGCCACCTATAGGACAGGGTTTTAATAGCACTCTAGATTTACTCCTCAAATTCATCATGTTTTTTTTAATATTCTTAGATTTTAATCTGTACATAGAAAAAGTGTTTCCACAGCCCCAAGGTTCCAGTCCTTCTGGATCATCACGGGCCAGTCGGTGCCTTCTGCTTACGGCAGAATCGAACCACCAAACACCTGCTTTAGTCAAACAGAGCAGCTTCCTGCCTCCTCACTGAAATTTAAATATACATATATATTTTCTTCTTCTTCAATACCAACTTTTGCTTTGGAGAAAATGACCATCCAAGGTCACAAGCACAGCTGTCACACTGCCGAGAGGTGCACGTGTGCGTGACCGTGAGATAAAGAGAGGTGCCAGCTTCAGGTCACAAAGGTCACTCGAAATTTAAACATCACTGGTGTCGCGGAGAAAGCGAGCGCATGCTCAGCTTTTAGTCGCGGGTGTAAAGAGCACATATCACCGCTGACAGCTTAAAAAGGTTTCGGTGTCTGTGGCAAAACAGGACAGATTCAAAACCCGCTGGAGCGCAAACACTTCAGCGCCCACACAGGATCACAGTGTGACAGTCGCCTCTGAGTGGGTCTTTAAAACAAAAGCAGAGCCGCAGAAGAGATGTTTCAAAAGGAACATTCGGAGATTTTTAACCTCATCGTGTTCGCCGTTTTAATGCGGCGAACACATCAGATCATGCCAAAAACACGGGCTGCATCAAAGTGGCGCTGTGAACTCAATCACACTGATTCTCTTGTTGCTAGGCAACAAAAGGCTGTCATTCACTTTATCAACATGACAAAAATGATGTTTGATTTTTGATTCTGTTACACACAATCCCAAAAACCACATCAAAGACAAAGAATATTGACGCCTGTGTAATTCTTTGCTGACCCCTACCTGGCTACAGGCACCATCCTGGATGACCATCATACATTGTGTAGGCCATGGTACACCGAGGATGGATTGTAAGTGTAATTTAATCCCCTCACTGTAAAAACTGTCCCTCTCAAAATAAGCCAAATAATCCAAAATCTAGCCAAATTGTCTTGTACGAGGTCTATTAGAAAAGTATCCGACCTTATTATTTTTTTCAAAAACCATATGGATTTGAATCACGTGTGATTACATCAGACATGCTTGAACCCTCGTGGGCATGCGAGAGTTTTTTTCACGCCTGTCAGTTACGTCATTCTCCTGTGGGCAGTCTTTGAGTGAGGAGTCGCCCACCCTCGCGTCGATTTTTTTTCATTGTTTAGGAATGGCTCAGACTGCTGCTTTGTTTGATAAAATTTTTTCAAAACTGTAAGGCACAACTGAGTGGACACCATTCGATAAATTCAGCTGGTTTTCGGTAAAAATTTTAACGGCTGATGAGAGATTTTGGTCTGGTAGTGTCACTTTAAGGACGGCCCACGGCGCCTGACGGCGATCTGCACTTCAAGGCGGCAGCGTCTCGCTGTTTCAAGTTGAAAACTTCCACATTTCAGGCTCTGTTGATCCAGGAAGTCGTCAGAGAACAGAGAACTTTCAGAAGAAGTCGGCATGAGGAGTTTATTCGGACATTTCATTGTTAACGGACATTTTGTAATGAAAGAACGTGCGGGCAGAGTCACATGTCGGGCCGGACCCAACCACGGGGGGTCGCGACAGGAAAACACCTCCGTTGGAAACCTTAACGGGCAAGTTGGAACATGCCCAAGCTGTTAAACAATTTCTCAGTTACTCACTTGTTGAAAGCCATCAAAAGCCGGCTGAATTTTACAAATGGTTTTCAACACGGAGGTGTTTTTCCTGTCGCGGCGCACACAGATTCGCCGAGTCGTCACGGAAACGACTCGGCGAATTTGCGCGCACGTCTTTCATTACAAAATGTCCTTAAACAGTGGAATGTCCGCATAAACTCCTCATGCCGGCCTCTTCTGAATCTTCTCTGTTCTCTCACGACGTCCTGGGTGAATTAAGCCTTAAATTAGGATGATTTCAGGTCGAAACAGGCCGACGACAGCGCCTGGAAGCGCTGCAGGACGTCCCGCTCTGTGGGAAGTCCTTACACTGACAGAAACACCCCATAATCTCTCATAAGCCGTTAAACTTTTCACAGAAAACCATCTGAATTTCTCGAATAGTGTCCACTCGGATATTCCTCACAGGTCCAGAAAAAATGTTGATAAAGCAACGTGCGCCATCTGGAGCAGCGTGTGAAACAAAGGAATTCAGTCGAGAGGGCGGGACCACATCTCACTCAAGGCCTGCCCACAGGGAAATGACGTCACCGACACGCATGAAAAAACTCACACATGCGCACGAAGGTTCAAGCGTGATTGGTGTAATCGCACATCATTCAAATCCATATAGTTTTTTAAAAAATAAAAAGGTAGGAAACTTTTCTAATAGACCTTGTATTAAGCAAAAAAATAATAATCTGACAGTGGAAAAAATTACTTGGTTAGAATTTCCAAAACTAGCACAAATTTTTAGGCACTGAATAATAAAAATGTGCCTTAAAACTAGAGAGAATTGTTATTTTAAGATTAGCCTCTGTCTTAAAATAAAGAAAACAATCTTGTTCCTTTGCTTAGATGATTTGAAATCTATTGCCTTTCCTTGTTATTGGTTAAAATAAGCTTGATTTTAGTTGGTGAAAAGCAGTAAAAAAGTGAGATACATTTAACCAAAATAAGACATTTTTTCTAAGTAAAAAATGCAAGATTATTTTTCTACTTAGACAAAATGAAGTCAAATTTTCTTTAAGCAGGTCTTGTTTTTTTACTGTCTTAGAAATTGTTTTTTGCTTGGCCCATAGACGTGAGTGACTTGTTCAACAGCAACAACTGTCAAGAAACTTTCTTGTTGCTGTTTGGAGTTGTGTGGAGGTAGAAATCGCTTTTGAATGCTTGAATAATGATGTCAGTCGCACAAAGAAATCAAATAATAGTGAAAACATGTTCATTGCACCCAGAATGTTGGTATTTTGGTCACTGAACTTTCCTAGCAACGAATGTAAAGCCCCGATCACACGACGCCAACGAAGGACACCGAAGCCAAAACAAAACAAGAAATCTAGACTTAAGGAGACATTGTTTAACCGGCGTCCAGCTTTGATCAGTTAGCCGCTCCGTGAGGCGTCGTAACATCCGATCGCTCAGCCGCTCCGTGAGGCGTCGTAACATCCGATCAGTCAGCCGCTCCGTGAGACATCATAACATCCGATCGCTCAGTCGCTCTGTGAGGCCTCGTAACATCTGATTGGTTAGCCGCTCTGTGAGGCGTCGTAGCATCCAATCAGTCAGCCGCTCCGTGAGACATCATAACATCCGATCGCTCAGTCGCTCTGTGAGGCCTCGTAACATCTGATTGGTTAGCCGCTCTGTGAGGCGTCGTAGCATCCAATCAGTCAGCCGCTCCGTGAGGCGTCGTAACATCCGATCAGTCAGCCGCTCCGTGAGACATCATAACATCCGATCGCTCAGTCGCTCTGTGAGGCCTCGTAACATCTGATTGGTTAGCCGCTCTGTAAGGCGTCGTAGCATCCAATCAGTCAGCCGCTCCGTGAGGCGTCGTAACATCCGATCAGTCAGCCGCTCTGTGAGAGTTCATAACATCCAATCAGTCAGCCGCTCCGTGAGGCGTCGTAACATCCAATCAGTCAGCCGCTCCGTGAGGCGTCGTAACATCCGGTCAGTTAGCCGCTCCGTGAGGCGTCGTAACATCCGGTCAGTTAGCCGCTCCGTGAGGCGTCGTAACATCCGGTCAGTTAGCCGCTCCGTGAGGCGTCGTAACATCCGGTCAGTTAGCCGCTCCGTGAGGCGTCGTAACATCCGGTCAGTCAGCCGCTCTGTGAGGCGTCGTAACATCCAATCAGTCAGCCGCTCCGTGAGAGTTCATAACATCCGATCAGTCAGCCGCTCTGTGAGGCGTCGTAACATCCGATCAGTCAGCCGCTCTGTGAGAGTTCATAACATCCAATCAGTCAGCCGCTCCGTGAGATGTCGTAACATCCGATCAGTCAGCCGCTCCGTGAGATGTCGTAACATCCGATCGGTCAGCCGCTCCGTGAGATGTCGTAACATCCGATCGGTCAGCCGCTCCGTGAGGTGACGTAACATCCGATCGGTCAGCCGCTCCGTGAGGTGACGTAACATCCGATCGGTCAGCCGCTCCGTGAGGTGTCGTAACAACCTGTTGTTTCTAATGACGCCACACACATGTGACAGGCTCCCTAACCGGAAGTCTCGGTTTCAAGATGGTGGCGCAACTTGAAAATTGTCCATTCCTGGAACCTCTGCGGGACTTTGGGTGGCTTTAAAGTTTTAATGAGGAAGCCTGAAGAAGTGGTTCTTTTATCTGCTGCTCGCTCCCACACAGGCTGCAGCTGAAATGTGTTTCTGCGCTTACTGATCATTTACTCGGATTGCCGGGTGTAGGCGATGTATTTACTCGGTTGAAAAATAGCAGAATCCTTTCATTCCAGTTCAAGCTGCTAACTGTGAACCTGTTCAGCGACTCTGTGGAGCTCCAGATAGTGACGGGATTAATCATTCCACATATAACTTAAAAAAAAAAAAAAATTACTTTGTTAAATTGAAACTGACAAAAAAAAGTGTCACCGATGCAGGGATTTAGTGAACCGCATGAGTCAAAGAGGCTACAACGATTCAGTGAGCTTAATGCCAATTAGAATAGATAAAACTAACAGCAGACGGGTCAAACAAGGCTTTATGGGAATAACTCGGAATTATAGATGACAGCAACAACTGAGAAAAGGGATCCAAAGTCAGGCGACCGATCTGTAGAACCGGGTTCGATTCCTGGTCATTCTACCTGTCTGTCTTTGGACAAGAGACCTGATTGTTCCAGTACCCCAGCTGTAGCGATGGACTGGGGTCCCATCCAGGTGCAGTGGTCGACTGTAGCTTGACGCCACAGAATCCGGGGATCAGCACCGGTGCCAGTAGGACTTGGAGCCCACAGAGGGCTTACTGATCCAACAATAAACAGGTGGCCTGAACGTTTTCATAGCTGGAACTCACACAAAGAGTGCCAAGACACCAACACGGAGACAGTCGGAAAGTCCAGGCAAGTTGGGGCCAAGTGGGGGGTGCCAGGCACAGGATCCAGACAGAATAAAGGAAGCTGTCTGGAAGCAGAAGTAAGGAGTTGAAGCCGGTGACTATACCCGAGGAAAAGCTTTAGGTAACCACTTGAATCGTATACTGAGGTCTAATAAAGTGTGCGACGCTCCTCACTCACTTCAACTCAATTCTTCTTCGAGCTAAACTGCTCTCCAAGTCCAGCTGCTTAAGACCAAACTTCATCTTACCAGGGCAAAGTGCATGACCTTTAAACTTCAGGTGTGAGAATTCCTCGCCGATATCCAAGTTTGTACTGAGACTGGCGAACAATGACGACATTTAACACCAGAGACCTGTGAAGTATTTTCCACCGCTGGATAAGGACAAACTCCCACTGCTGGCTTCTGATAAATGTCTAGGTTTTGGCAACAAACAAACAAAAACATTGAGTCTGACCTCTGATCTAATCTGTGGTTAAGATCCGTGAGATAAGACACCTTTACTATTACTATGCTCAACATACAGTGAGATTGCAAAAAAGTAGGTTTAAAGCAGTGATGTAGGATACTGAGCAATGTGGAACATTCTAGTTATCTTAAAAAAAAAAAAAAACTAGCACATTGCCTGTGGGGATCCATGGGCTGTAGAGTGGGTAGTGTTTATAAAATTGGTAGCTGACTTTTTTTGACGGATAGTAATAAACTATGCAAAGTTTTGTGAATAATTCTATTTATTATTTGTCACATTTAGTTGATATCATGTTTTACAACTGGCATGGTTGAGATATTTCCTTCCTTCAGAGTTTGACTGGTTACCAGGGACTGATTAACAGTGATATCAACGTCCATTGTTCACTTTTTTCACCCAATATTCCTAATTACAGTTTCCGTGACATTCATCTTTGAAACAAAATTCATAAACATACCAAACGGCAAATGCCAGCTCTCCCCAGTTTGTCCATGATGGACATTACACACACACACACACACACACACACACACACACACACACGGACCACTTGGCTTTTAATATATAGATTGTGACATCAGGATAAATCCTGATCCACAAAACACAAATAATCGTGTTTAATTTGTGCAGATTGGTGCTAATCTTGGCAGGTGCGATATGCTGAAATCGTGACCTCTATGTTCTCTGAGCAAAAGCCTCCTTCTGATGTTCCGCCACAATGTGGCACTCTTCAACAGAACATGTTAGAGACGTTTAAGCTTTTTTTGGAAAACAGTGGCAAAAAACAAACGTAGAATCAGTGTTTTGCAAACGTGCAAAAATAATTGCATAACGGTAGTTGTGGGCACTCTGTGTATTGTGCAATAATCGGTTACCCTCGTATGTAAGTGCTTATGAAGTAGTACCCAATACAATTCTTGCCTACCATTAAAAAAAAAACCTGATTTCAGCAATTTTGACATTATGGCAGAAATTTGTGCCAAAAATGGTTATTGTGAGACCACGCTACTATGAGTTTTGTTGATCGACCGAGTCACATTTCAGTCAGTTGGTGTCACTGTAGAACTTAGACAGAACTTTATTGATCCCTTGGAAGACTCCTTCTGGACAATTGAGGTTCCAGCAGCATTGTACAGCAGCACACAGGGTAAGAAGCACACAGAGTATCAGAAGTGAAAGTAAAAAAGAAAACCAGTTGGCAAATGGTTTACTCGCTCCTACTGTTCCTCTCCTTCCCATCCTCTGTCTTTCTGTTACTCCTCCTCTCCCTGAGTGAGGAGTTGTACAGTTTGATGGTCGGAGGGACAAAGGAGTTTCTCAGTCTGTTGGTCCTGCACTTGGGAAGGAGCAGTCTGTGGCTGAAGAGGCTCCTCTGTTTGCTGATGACAGTGTGCAGAGGCTAATTGGCATCATCCAGAATCTCCAGCAGTTTGTCCAGTGTGACAGCATGAAGCTGCTCAGAAAGAAACATTCTGCACCTCAGACTTAAATCCAGAGCAGAGGCTTAAATATACACTTCAAAAGTATCAAATACAGCAGCTACCTGCATGCAGACGTCACACTTCCAGGGTATATAAACTTTATTCTCTGTTTGGTTTATGATCACTTTGGAACAACTGCCATTTTTTTTACAGCACAACATAAATAGAAAAGAATGTTGTGCTAACATTTCTGCTTATATAAATGAGTTATTAGCTCAAATCTCATAAAAGCCCTCAACACATGCTCAATGACAATAGGAAGGGCATGACTGCATGCACGCTGTCGTGCACGGCCGCGTGATGATGTGAATAATTCATGTGAATGTTGTGGGTTGATCACAGTTAAATGTAAGAACAGCCTGCAGCGGAAACACGCTGAAATATTTCTGACTGTCGCCCTCGTATTGAAATTCAAATAGACTTTATTTGCATAGATGAGCATTAAATGTCGTTACACAATGTTAAAAAATAATGTTACAATAGCACACGCACAGCTGTGCACGTCAAGAGCACAGCGGGGTTTCTGTTCCAGACCCCGTGGTTCTCCAGGATAATCCACAGCCGGGATTTTGTCGGTCCGAAGACGTGCAGACACTCGAGGCAGGTCAGGGTGTTGCGTCCAACACCCTCCAGACCTGTTTTGGATCCTGGATGGCAACCACTCAGGCAGACAACAGGCCCATGCTCTACTCTCAAAAGTCATCATCAATCTGTTGCAGCTGAGTGGGCGTGTCCTCGGCCTTCTCCAGCCACTGAGATCCTGCGTGCTTGAAAAATGTGCCACATGTCCAAATGTCATGGCTGATGTCCCCTCACAGTACAAGTGAGTCTCCTCATCTGAGTAACTGCTGGTTTGAACCAAAGTCATTCCAGTGGTACCCAAGGATCCCCCAAAGAGGTACCAAAGATCACCTCAGGTCACTGGTTCGACTCCTCCAAGTCTCACAACCATACAATAAGACTGGAAGGACCCGAAAGACTTGGACCATCATCCCCCTGCAACCAAACACCTTCTGTCCAAGCCCCCCCACCCCGCCCAACCCCAGAGGCTTGCAGTACCATTCTGGAAGTGGCAGCCAGAATCAGAAGCACAAAAACTACCTAGCGGCATTTTGGTGGCGGGGTTTGATGTGATTGTTGAATGTGTATTGCTGCAAATATGCAAACCCTAAGAACTAAAGCCAACCCATATGTTGCCAGATTTGCTTTTACCAAACAAGTGCATGACTATGTGGATGAGCTGCATTAGGACTGAAGAACATGCTGGTCCTCAGGAAAAGGATTCTGACCAACTGACAGCTGGTCCAGAAAATCTGCCGTCACCGTGAGGACATTTCAGGGGACACGTCTGAGGAAAAGACGTCTCATTTACCTGCTCGCTTCAGTGGGAGAAACGTCAAACAAAAGGGAAACATCTTCACTCTCCATGTTGCCACAGCGACAGTCAGTCAGGACATCAAAGAAAATCTGAACAAAAACAAATAAAACAGATAAGTGGTGGTCTGTAGTTTGATTCCTCCCTTCATTTCACAGTATCGTGTGCTGCTTATTGAAATCTGCAGCTGGACGACTACATTTCCACCAATTAATGTCTTTAACGATGTCTGTGTTGCCATGGCGATGTCTTTCTAATGAACTGCACACAATCCATTTCTGCTTTTGATACTTATAGGAAGTGTGTTTGAAGTTATTTCTGCTGGTTGCATCAGTCGTGCTGCACCCAGCGGTCTGATGGACACTTTGAATCAGTGAAAGGACCCGTCAGCCCGCGTCTGTCCCACTGTCAGTCAGCCCGTCATCATTGGACAGGATGGATCAGCCCCCCCACAAGCATGAACCCGGGATTTTCTTGTTTCTCATCCGTCAGGCTGAAAGGATCACTCAAAATAATCTATTTAAATTGTGTTTCAAGTGCAAGCAGTTAATACTTTGAGACTATAAGACATTTTTAAAAAGGGGACAGAAAGACCAAATTTGAGGTTTGACAAAATTATCAAGACCCACCGATCGTTTTCATTTTAAACACTGATCAAATATGTGGACTGAATTTCTTTGGTGTTTTCGCTCGTTGATGCCTCAAAAATCACACGACATCAGCGTACCGCGATGTAAGGTGTTCAACGACAAGCAAACTGGCTTTTAACAATTTTGCTCAAGGGCCCTGTAGTGATTTTCATGTTTGGTTTGGGGCAGTGAACCTATGACCCTCTGGCCACAGGCCTGTTTCTTGAAACTTTAGGCTACCCCCCCCACACACACACACACACACAAACACACACACACACACACACACACACACACACAGAGCCACCGCTGAAACTAATTAACATTGCTCAACCAAGAAATGGACCCCCCCCCACCCAAAAAAAAAATCACAAACGTCATCAAAATCTGTGATTTTGACCACAAATAACTAATAATAAT
This sequence comes from Thalassophryne amazonica, assembly GCF_902500255.1. NCBI lineage: Eukaryota > Metazoa > Chordata > Actinopteri > Batrachoidiformes > Batrachoididae > Thalassophryne > Thalassophryne amazonica. The sequence continues at coordinate 4,700,402 of NC_047124.1, forward strand.
AATCACACATTCTCTTGATCCTGCTGTCCATTGAGGAAATGACCATGAACAGTGGCTAGTTATCATTAGCTTTCTGCATGAAAAATAAATAAATAAATAAAAAGTGGAAATTGGTGTAAAAGGAGATCAAAATTGTTTGCAGGCATTTGTAAAACAGTACAAAAACACTGACTTAACTAACCTCTTTCCTATCATTTGGTTTGCAACCCAGCTAGATAGATAGTAGCATGCCGGCTAACTAGCTACCCTAGTTAGCTATAGCTTGTTGAAATGGATTGAAATGTTTGAGCTGGTTTTTAAGTAAATATTGTGAACATTAGGCTGCTATGCAGTCAGTTGTTTTTTTTTTTTTAAATCTGGTACCAACTTTAAACTTGTGAAGCTTTAACGCGTTAGCTTTATGCTGAAGTTAACGTCATTTTGGTAAAGTTCTGGATGCATTCACCCATTATTGTTCAAATTTATAATAGTTTTCTTCTGAAATACAATAGTTTTGTAATCTTGATGCAATATCTTTTTGGCACCTAACAACACTGAAGAAAAAAAAAAAGACATTTCAGACTTGAAATAAGGTGGTTTGTGCAAACAGGATGTAATTTTTATTTTTTAGTCAAGATATTTTGTTTGTTTTGGTGGCTTCCAGCTTCAAATCATCTGAGAGATCTCTTCTCCTTTTTTTCCCCTTTTTTTTTTTTTGTAGAGATGATGGTTTGTGAGTTCAAAAGAACATTTCAATCAATTCAAAGAAGAAACAAAACACGAATCACAACCTCTAAAGTGTCGCTGCAGAGACCCGACTACCTCCCAAAATGTGTCACAGGAAAACCTAAAAAAAAAAAAAAAAGGATTTTTGTTGCTAAATTTAAAAGGAGCCGCAAGGTTAAAGTCTGCAAGCCTGCAGTGTTTTAAAAAGCAGGCGGTAAGAGAGTGAACGTGCTGTTGTTGCTGTCTGGTCTGTTATTTCTGGAAGCCGTCTTGTTTTTTTGAGACATTGAAGGTGTGTGATTTGCTGGTGCAGACCAGCAGGGCGGCGCTGTCGTCTCTTGTGCAATACTGCTGTTTTTACATACTGCATCGCGAAAAAAACAAGCATCCGGAATCAGTTAGTCCTCGTATACAGGACACCAACAAGGCTAACGTCAGGCTACAAAATAGCTCCGCCTACTGGCTGCCAGCAGTACTACAACTGAATGTCACCAGCTCCATGTGAGCTGAAGAAACATGGACTTCTTTTGCCAACAACTTTTTGGTGAGTTCATATGGTGGTTTTTGGAGTGAGTCAGAGTTGCCAGGTTTGTGGTTTCCCTCAGAACTGTGCTACAGCAGCAGCAATGGGTTGAATTTGAGCATCTGATACCATTTAGCAACACTGATGGACTTTTAAAAGCCGTGTATGTTGTTGGCAGAGGACTCCGAGTTCTGATACTGGGCTGCTTTTGATATGCCATTGGACTTACTTTGTTATACACCTGGCAACCCTGGGGTGAGTGATCCTGGTGCTCAAGGACACTTCAGCATGCAGTTACATCAAAGAATCAAATGCCAGACGGCTCCAGTCACATTTTCCCCTAAGTTTCACATACGAGGGCTGTCAATAAAGTAACGGTCCTTTTTATTTTTTTTTCGAAAACTATATGGATTTCATTCATATGTTTTTACGTCAGACATGCTTGAACCCTCGCGCGCATGCATGAGTTTTTCCATGCCTGTCGGTGACGTCATTCGCCTGTGAGCACTCCTTGTGGGAGGAGTCGTCCAGCCCCTCATCGGAATTACTTTGTCTGAGAAGTTGCTGAGAGACTGGCGCTTTGTTTGATCAAAATTTTTTCTAAACCTGTGAGACACATCGAAGTGGACACGGTTCGAAAAATTAAGCTGGTTTTCGGTGAAAATTTTAACGGCTGATGAGAGATTTTGAGGTGATACTGTCACTTTAAGGACTTCCCATGGAGCGGGACGTCGTGCAGCGCTCCCAGGCGCCGTCGTCAGCCTGTTTCAAGCTGAAAACCTCCACATTTCAGGCTCTATTGATCCAGGACGTCGTGAGAGAACAGAGAAGTTTCAGAAGAAGTCAGTTTCAGCATTTTATCCGGATATTCCACTGTTAAAGGAGATTTTTTTTAATGAAAGACGTGCGGACGGGTTGCAGCGTCGGGACGCAGCCGGCGCAGTGCGGCGGCACAGGAAAAACACCTCCGTGTTGATAACCATTTGGAAAATCCAGGCAGCTTTTGATGGTTTTCAGTGGAGTGAGTATATGAGAAATTGTTTAACAGCTGGGCATGTTCCAACTTGTCCTTAAGGCTTCCAACAGAGGTGTTTTTCCTGTGGCGGAGCGTCGCGGCGGCTGCGAGCTGACGCTGCAATCCGTCCGCACGTCTTTCATTAAAAAAATCTCCTTTAACAGTGGAATATCCAGATAAAATGCTGAAACCGACTTCTTCTGAAACTTCTCTGTTCTCTCATGACGTCCTGGATCAATAGAGCCTGAAATGTGGAGGTTTTCAGCTTGAAACAGGCTGACGACGGCGCCTGGGAGCGCTGCACGACGTCCCGCTCCGCGGGAAGTCCTTAAAGCAGTATCACTTCAAAATCTCTCATCAGCCGTTAAAATTTTTACCAAAAACCAGCTTAATTTTTCGAACCGTGTCCACTTCGATGTGCCTCACAGGTTTAGAAAAAATTTTGATCAAACAAAGCGCCAGTCTCTCAGCAACTTCTCAGACAAAGGAATTCCGATGAGGGGCTGGACGACTCCTCCCACAAGGAGTGCTCACAGGCGAATGACGTCACCGACAGGCGTCGAAAAACTCACGCATGCACACGAGGGTTCAAGCATGTCTGACGTAAAAACATATGAATGACATCCATATAATTTTTGAAAAAAATAAAAAGGACCTATACTTTATTGACAGACCCAGTATGCATTTGTACGTTTTATGATCCATCTATCTGAAGATTTTGCTAGATTATATTACGCTGCATTCAGTGGTAACGGAAAAGTCTGGATTTCTCTATTCTGACTCAGAAATACCAAATTGTGAATTTCCAACCTGGTAACACAACAAAGGTTTCTCATCTCCAAATTCTGCATTTTGTATCCTTCCTCAAATTATTGCATAAATTGGTTAATCACATTAAAGTTCTTGACAGATTTCACTGACGCTCTCCATTTCTGTAACGCTATCATGGGAATGCAAAACAATCAAATCTTTTTTTGTTGCTGTTGTTCACCTGCAGCTAGAGTACTGACGGGGACTAGAAGGAGAGAGCATATCTCACCCATATTGGCCTCTCTTCATTGGCTTCCTGTTAATTCTAGAATAGAATTTAAAATTCTTCTTCTTACTTATAAGGTTTTGAATAATCAGGTCCCATCTTATCTTAGGGACCTCATAGTACCATATCACCCCAAGAGAGCGCTTCGCTTCAGACTGCAGGCTTACTTGTAGTTCCTAGGGTTTGTAAGAGTAGAATGGGAGGCAGAGCCTTCAGCTTTCAGGCTCCTCTCCTGTGGAACCAGCTCCCAATTCAGATCAGGGAGACAGACACCCTCTCTACTTTTAAGATTAGGCTTAAAACTTTCCTTTTTGCTAAAGCTTATAGTTAGGGCTGGATCAGGTGACCCTGAACCATCCCTTAGTTATGCTGCTATAGACGTAGACTGCTGGGGGGTTCCCATGATGCACTGTTTCTTTCTCTTTTTGCTCTGTATGCACCACTCTGCATTTAATCATTAGTGATCGATCTCTGCTCCCCTCCACAGCATGTCTTTTTCCTGGTTCTCTCCCTCAGCCCCAACCAGTCCCAGCAGAAGACTGCCCCTCCCTGAGCCTGGTTCTGCTGGAGGTTTCTTCCTGTTAGAAGGGAGTTTTTTCCTTCCCACTGTAGCCAAGTGCTTGCTCACAGGGGGTCGTTTTGACCGTTGGGGTTTTACATAATTATTGTATGGCCTTGCCTTGCAATATGGGGCGCCTTGGGGCAGCTGTTTGTTGTGATTTGGCGCTATATAAAAAAAAATTGATTGATTGATTGATCTCAATCTCATAAAAAAAAAAAAAAAGAGCGTAGCTTTTGTGATTTTTTCCCCCACTCATTCCTTTAGTTAAAAGCCATAGTCTGTAACTGGGTGATTCTTTAACTACGGGCACTATTGGCCTTGTAAATGTAATTTCCACCACACCATTGCCTTACACTATAAAGCGCCTTGGGGCAACTGTTTGTTGTGATTTGGCGCTATATACATGTGCTCTGATGTCACTGTTTATCTCCATAGAAACTACCCAAACAATCTTTCATACAAACTGTTTAAAGGGACATTACAGTGTTGTGGTGGAAATTACGGCAATAGTGTGGGACAACTACATTTTGTTTAAAAAAAATCACAACAGTTGTATGACATTGAATACCCCAATTATGTTTTGATTATTTTACTGATATTTTATTCAGAGATATTTTAAGACATTAGAAAAAACGTTTCTTACCATTCATTTTATCATTGAAGATCAAAAGTCTGGGTGTGGGACAAGCACAAAACGGTAATATTTGCATATAATGATGCTGAAAAAAGGTGAAAAAGTCATCATAGACTACTAGAACAAATTTCTTAACACACTTTCATTGTAAAGATAACTATAAAAGTGTGAAATTTCCCCTTTTTTCTGTTTTTCATACAATATGATCAAAGGACATAAGTGCCCGTAGTCTAAGAATCAACCAACTGTGGAATGGTTTATAGAAGGGGGTGATATATCATGTTTCAGTAGGCCACTGAAATTTTTTTAGGGGAAGATATATTGTCCAAACAGACAAAAATTACATTTTTTTTATCCAATGCTCCCTTCGGGCGGAAATTATGGCCCTTTTAGGGTAGGGGTTAAAGAGGCCAAACCAGAGACATAGTCAAAATGTGGATTTTGACCTTTGAATATTTTTGTGAGCCCTTAGTAAGCCTCATTGATCTTATGGTATATGAATGTATGGGTGGAATTCTCCAATTTAGCGTTATATTTTTCAAGGCTAACTGAGGTGCCACCTATAGGTGGCGCTTCAAGTCACAACATTTGGCATTTTGGGCTACATTTGTGACCCTCCCAGGGTCTGTGCCCTGAATAAGACTTGCTCATTTATGCATATTTGGATACACTGGGACAAGTTTCCAAATTTGCATAAATGGCGGTGGCTTAGTTAGGACGTTTTTGCATAGGTGGCGTGCTTCATGTTAAGAACGCGATATTTGGCAATTTTCATTTGGCCCCCTATGGATTTCAGTGAAACTTATTTTATTATGTTCCTCTGTATCTCTGCTGTTCAGGATAAAGATATCAAGAAGGTGTTTTGCCTCATTAACCTTCCTTGCAGGTTAACGAGGCAAAACGCCTTCTTGATATCTTTTCCTCCTGAAGGGATTTTTGGATTAAAAAAAAAAATGTATTTTTTGTACGTTTGGACAATACATCTTCCCCTAAGAAAAATATCACCACCCATTTGAAAGTTACAGATTTTGGCTCTTAAATTATCTCAACTATTGATGAGCGTTTGTTATTCAGACGCGGTTCTTGCCCAATGTATTGAACGTACGAAGGTGTAAAATGATGTAATTTTGAGTTCTGTCTTCCTACTTATGAGGCTGATTCAGAGGGGGTGTGGCCAGCTTTGACCATAAACGTGACAGGCCAAAGACAGCAGATGATTTACGGGTGCAAAAACATTTCTTAGCACACTAGCAGCCATCATAGTTTACAGAAGCACGATGTTCACGGGAGCATTAACAAGCTACATGTTGAATTTTAGACTGAAATTTGTTTTGTGCTGCCAAAAAAAAAGTACAAAGTCCCTAAATTGGTGGACCCATTGCTGTTGTTTTTGGAGGTTTTCTAGCTAAATTTATTTGAAAAATTGTGGGTTTTAATGCAGTTTTTGTACATATCCATTAGCACTGGCTTGACATTGCCGTCTTATTATTTTTAGCTAATTTTCGCGAGTCTGTAATACCCAGCTACAAATTAAAATTGCATTTGTTTTTTGCTTGTGGTTTTTTAAAAGCTGAGTAGGTAACACTATCGCTACAGAGCCCCAAGCGCCGTGACCTCGTCCAAACAACGTGCAAACTGAACATGGACGCAGGCGGGAATTCACAACTAACGAGACAAATGAGACGGACTGAAAACCCGCTGAAGTGAAGAGCCTGAAGGCAAGTGTGAGGGAGAAATATGAGAAAATCACAGGCTGAAAACACATAATTTGTCATGTGAACGACAGCAGCTGTCTCCGTTCGTATCACTTTGCTCCTCCTCGTCTTCATCTTCATTTTATTTTCATGACTGTGTGGAGTCTCTGACAGATTGGTGTCAGTTCTGCTGTGGCAAGACACAGACTTCTATTGTTCCCACTTCAAAATATCTACACGATGAACTTTAAAAACCTTAAAGACACAAAACACAAAAACCCACTGAATCTGTGTTTTCTTTCAAAAGCAGAGTTTGGAAAGTTTGAGGATTTTCAGTGAATTTCTTTCTAGTTCAAAATAATCAGTGGATTTGTTCAGTTTGCTCCAGGAGACAAAAATATTACAACCCCTGGCAAAAATTATGGAATCACCGGCCTCAGAGGATGTTCATTCAGTTGTTTAATTTTGTAGAAAAAAAGCAGATCACAGACATGACACAAAACTAAAGTAATTTCAAATGGCAACTTTCTGGCTTTAAGAAACACTATAAGAAATCAGGAAAAAAAATTGTGGCAGTCAGTAACGGTTACTTTTTTAGACCAAGCAGAGGGAAAAAAAATATGGAATCACTCAATTCTGAGGAATAAATGATGGAATCATGAAAAACAAAAGAACGCTCCAACACATCACTAGTATTTTGTTGCACCACCTCTGGCTTTTATAACAGCTTGCAATCTCTGAGGCATGGACTTAATGAGTGACAAACCGTACTCATCAATCTGGCTCCAACTTTCTCTGATTGCTGTTGCCAGATCAGCTTTGCAGGTTGGAGCCTTGTCATGGACCATTTTCTTCAACTTCCACCAAAGATTTTCAATTGGATTAAGATCCGGACTATTTGCAGGCCATGACATTGACCCTATGTGTCTTTTTGCAAGGAATGTTTTCACAGTTTTTGCTCTATGGCAAGATGCATTATCATCTTGAAAAATGATTTCATCATCCCCAAACATCCTTTCAATTGATGGGATAAGAAAAGTGTCCAAAAATATCAACTTAAACTTGTGCATTTATTGATGATGTGATGACAGCCATCTCCCCAGTGCCTTTACCTGACATGCAGCCCCATATCATCAATGACTGTGGAAATTTACATGTTCTCTTCAGGCAGTCATCTTTATAAATCTCATTGGAACGGCACCAAACAAAGGTTCCAGCATCATCACCTTGCCCAATGCAGATTCGAGATTCATCACTGAATGACTTTCATCCAGTCATCCACAGTCCACGATTGCTTTTCCTTAGCCCATTGTAACCTTGTTTTTTTCTGTTTAGGTGTTAATGATGGCTTTCGTTTAGCTTTTCTGTATGTAAATCCCATTTCCTTTAGGCGTTTTCTTACAGTTCGGTCACAGACGTTGACTCCAGTTTCCTCCCATTCGTTTCTCATTTGTTTTGTTGTGCATTTTCAATTTTTGAGACATATTGCTTTAAGTTTTCTGTCTTGACGCTTTGATGTCTTCCTTGGTCTACCAGTATGTTTGCCTTTAACAACCTTCCCATGTTGTTTGTATTTGGTCCAGAGTTTAGACACAGCTGACTGTGAACAACCAACATCTTTTGCAACATTGCGTGATGATTTACCCTCTTTTAAGAGTTTGATAATCCTCGCCTTTGTTTCAATTGACATCTCTCGTGTTGGAGCCATGATTCATGTCAGTCCACTTGGTGCAACAACTCTCCAAGGTGTGATCACTCCTTTTTAGATGCAGACTAACGAGCAGATCTGATTTGATGCAGGTGTTAGTTTTGGGGATGAAAATTTACAGGGTGATTTCATAATTTATTCCTCAGAATTGAGTGAGTCCATATTTTTTTTCCCTCTGCTTGGTCTAAAAAAGTAACCGTTAGTGACTGCCACAAATTTTTTTCCTGATTTATTATAGTGTTTCTTAAAGCCAGAAAGTTGCCATTTGAAATTACTTTAGTTTTGTGTCATGTCTATGATCTGCTTTTTTTGTACAAAATTAAACAACTGAATGAACATCCTCCGAGGCCGGTGATTCCATAATTTTTGCCAGGGGTTGTAGCTCGAGTAATCCACGTGAACTTCACATCTACTTGTGGAACTCTGACATGCAAAAGTTGTGTTTACTAAAGTATGAATCAATCCAACAACAGCTATTTCACAGTTGGCCAGATCAAAAACACCCTCCAAAAGCAGGATGCATCAACAATCAGTAATCAAAAAGTATCAGCGATATCATGATAATGAATAACACTATGTAACACAATTTTTGTTCCTGGCTTCTAAGTGTTATATTTCAACTGCTTATGTCTAAAGTCTATGGAAAAATGACTACGTTCAGCACAAACTTTGATTTTATTTTTTTTACGTTCTAGAAAGTTCTAAAAGTTTCTTGAAATTTCTAGATAATTCTGGAAACTTCTACAAAATTCTGGACAGTTCTAGCAGTTAAAGAATATTCTAGAAGACTACTCAGTAGTAGTGAAGGCGAATCGAGAATATTCTTGAAAACAGACAAATTTCAAAATATCATTGTCCTGATCACAGAAGCAAAGTTTCTGTGGAATAACAGCTATTTTCTATTTATTTAAGGGATACAGGTTAGGAAAACACTGTGTACCCAGGAACAAAACTAAAATAAAATTTGTTACATAGTGTTATTTTTGTATATTTGAAATACAACAGCAGTGATACGGTGGCTGACAGAGGCCACAACACTTCCAACTTAAGAAACCGTAACAAATGCAGAAAACACAAAAACAAAAAAAATAACAATAAAATTGCCTGCATCAAATTAAACAGCAAGAAATTTCAATAAATAAATAAAAATCTTGCAAATTGAGGAAATGCTTGCAAAGAGAAACAAAGACTTATGGACAACAAACCTCTTTTTGTTGTTATAACGTCGTTGTGTTGTGGAATACGTAACAAGTCTGTTTTTGCATGTTTTGTGTAAATTTGCAGGAGACACTAACAAATTAAACTGTTGCATGTAAAACAGGTTATATTTGTGTTTGTCAATTTCTGAGAGGTTTTCCTGTTATAAAACTGATGCAGGTGTTTGCCGCAATCTTAGTGTTGCCTTAATTTAGAAGACTTGTGGCCTCTCATGGCCACCCTACGGTTTAAAACTCACGCACTCGCTCATCTTCAACCACTTACTCCAATGAAGGGTCACGAGGGGGTCATAGGGCCAGCAGTCATATCCCAGCAGTTGTAGGGCGAGCGACGGGGCACGCCCTGGACAGGACGCCAGTCTGTCGCAGGGTCACATACAGACAAACGCAAAGTTTCCAGTTCATCTAACCTGCAAAAATCTAGATGTGGGAGGAAGTCAGAGCACCCGGAGAGAACCCACACAAACACAGGGAGAACATGCAAACTCCACACAGAAAGGCCACAGGTGGGAATCGAACCCATGACCTTCTTGCTGTGAGGCAACAGTGCTAACCACTAAGTCACCGTGCTGCCCAGGTTTGAAACTATGGATTAAAAATGATACAATAAAAAAAAAAGAAGGTGAGCGGGCAGCGGAGCCCGCTGAGGTGCTGATGTCTGTCTCCCTGCACAGATCCACCCGATCCTGAGGCCCAGAGGCGGCAGCAGACGGTCAACCTCAACACGCCATCTGAGCCCAAAGCAGCCAGGAGACGTGTCATTTACGCTACAGAGCCTCTCCATTTAACAACACCCTGCAGCGCGCGCACACACACACACACACACAGGTTTGTGTTGAAACGTTTTTATGTCACTGTCACGGGCACCTCAGGTAACCGACTCAACAGCACCCCCGTTTGCATTCAGTGAGTGACCTCACACCTCCAGCTGTACAGAGAGTCAGCGCGGCCCTACGGAGAGACAGACTTAAAAAAAAAGAACAGAAGTCGACAGTGAAGGTCAGAAGATGGAAATCACACTCGGTGCAAGAAAAAAGCCACCGTTCTGAAGGCGCGCTCCTTTTACCGCCACGGGTCATGACAATATTGTGAATGTGGTTCAACAGTGGGCCTTTGAGCTCTAGAGATGCCTGTGGTGAGCTTGAGGCATCAAGAGTCGTAGGTCAGAGTCGAAAGCCCAAGTCTACAGGTGGCTGCCCCAGTTGAGTCTGAGTGCTTACGCAGAGAGATCCAGAGCAAACGAGTCTCCATTCTGAGACAACCCGCCAACTGACAGAGGCCAAAGGACATGCCCATATCTCACTCGGCTGGCACAGATGGCAACCGTAGTCTCAGGAAGTCAGGATGGACATGGACCAGTGGTGTCTGCTGCATCTGCACATGCTTCCAGACCAGACCTGATGCCACGAGTGAGGATTTGTAAGTGTAACCACCAGGGGGCAGACTAGCAATTAATTCCCTCTGGTTGGTTGCAGAACATCACTTTTGACGTCACTGAACAATTGCACAGTAAAATCATGTCATACAGCTCATCATTCAAATGTTTTGCCATTTTTGTTTTGTTATTCCAGTGCAGCATTTTCTGTTATTTTGATTACCACCAAAGTTTAAATGAGATTTAACTGGTGATCCAGGGACCATTTCTGCTCGAAACCAAGACATCTATTCACTACCTTTTATGCTCCTGCTCAACAAAATTGTTGGACATTATGTTTTCATCCCGTCCGTCTGTCTCTAAACCTTTTGTTTCCGTACAGTAACTAAAGAACGCCTCGTCTGATTCAAACCAGTTCTTGGTGGTGCACTGGGAGAAACTAGAAGAAGGTTCCTTTTGAAAGTGGGGGTCGCCCATCAGCCAGTATGGCCACCATGGGTGCCATCTTGGTTTTGGGTTCTGGGTGATTCTTAGACTACGGGCACTTATTATGTCCTTTGATCATATTGTATGAAAAACAGAAAAAAGGGAAATTTCACACTTTTATAGTTATCTTTACAATGAAATGTGTTAAGAAATTTGTTCTAGTAGTCTATGATGACTTTTTCACCTTTTTTCAGCATCATTATTGCAAATATTGCCATTTTGTGCTTGTCCCACACCCAGACTTTTGATCTTTAATGATAAAATGAATGGTAAAGAAACTTTTTTTCTAATGTTTTAAAATATCTCTGAATAAAATATCAGTAAATAATCAAAACATAATTGGGGTATTCAATGTCATACAACTGTTGTGATTTTTTTTTAAACAAAATGTAGTTGTCCCACACTATTGCCATAATTTCCACCACAACACTGTAATGTCCCTTTAAACAGTTTGTATGAAAGATTGTTTGGGTAGTTTCTATGGAGATAAACAGTGACATCAGAGCACATGTATATAGCACCAAATCACAACAAACAGTTGCCCCAAGGCGCTTTATATTGTAAGGCAATGGTGTGGTGGAAATTACATTTACAAGGCCAATAGTGCCCATAGTTAAAGAATCACCCTTCTATGCAATACCTAAAGAACACCTCATCTGGTTAAAACAAAATTCTCGGTGGTGGATTGGGAGAAACTAGAGCAAGGCTCCTTTTCAAAATTAGGTGCAGTACACCACATACCAACTTTAAAGCAGCAGTTTTTCAGTAAACACACAGATCATGTTCCATCTTTACAGCACCAGTCTTTCACTGTAGAAATAATTCCAGACTTCCTTGTCAGCCATCACCAACTCAACATATGAGTGTTCTTGTTTGAAACATCTTGTACACACACACACACACGGGGTGATGACATCACTCCTCCCCTCTGAGCCATTGGTTTGCTGACACAACGGCCTGATTTCTCCTGACTAAACCCGAGGGAGCAGATGATGCTGTGAAATTCCCGTATGAGGATTCTCCACATGAGAGTCCATAATAATGTTTCCTCCTTTGTTCAATTTACGCCACGACCAACCATGAAGAAGAAATTAAGATAAGTTTCAGGAGCATAATTCTGGGAGACAAATGCCTGTGTGAGAAGGAAAAACACTCTTCATCACTGCCAAGAGAGAAGAGGAGACGCAATGCTGGGAGGGGGAGGTTCTTTTTTATATCACTGCCAGAGAGGAAGAGAAAACAGGGTCAGGAGGGAGAAAGATTCTCTCAGAAAGAAGGTGAAGACCAGACAGAGCAGGACGGAACGGTTTTATTACAGTGTGAAGAAGAGGAGAAATACAAGTTTTATCACCGCATAGAGAGGATTAGGGAGGAGGAGAAGAAGAATGACGGGTTTTATTGAGGAGAAGTAAGTCTGAGGAGGAAACAAGATGATAAAAGAGGAGACAAAGCTCGAGGAGGGAGAAAAGGCACAAGAGGCAGAAAGGAAAGAAGAAAAAGATGGAATGATGACAAAATGGAGATGAATAAAGAAGAAGGCAAGAGGAAAAAAGACGGTGGGGGGGGGGGGGGGGGGACAAATCCATCACCACCAGAAATATTTGCTCAAATAATCCACACACGTGCAACAGTGAATCAAAAGAACAGGAACCTGAAAAAAAAAAAAAACTAAAACACACCACACACTCCAACCTGAACAGAAGACAAACTCAGTCCATCTGTGTCACATTGTGCAACTGTAGAAGTCCAGTTTAGAACATACTGAACAGTTTTCAACTTACCCTATACAATACTGCAAATGACAGGCACATCAGGTCAATGATAAGGACATTTTTAATATCTCAGAAAGTTTGTTGAGTAAACATACCGACAAATCGCTCAGCACACACACACATACACACACACACAATACCTCTGCACATACTAATTAAAACTTATTTATTAAAAAAATAAATAATAATCCAACGCAGCTGCCATAGAAAAACTGGGCAATGCAACAACTTTTCCAAACTGAAAAATCATAGTATCTCTACCACCTCCTAGTGGCTGGTCGCAGTACAGGCTGGTTATCATGGATTTACTTTTCAGCAGCAGGAGGTGCTGTTTGCGTGAATCATTTGTTAATTACTGAAGTATTTGTGTCAGCATTAATTAGTTCGTGCTCTTTCACATGTCAGCTCACGCTTCATGTTTTAAAACAGTGTTGTGACTAATAAAGTCCTATAAAGGAGTTCTGAGATCATTGAGGCATCACTCAGACACAAACCTTTTTTTTTTTTAAGTTTATGCATCAGATGTGAACTTGAATCTCATGTTGAAGAGATGTTATGAATAAATTTTGGACAGCTCAGCTGGCACTATTCCTCTTCACACATTTCTCTTGTTTCCTCATAATTGTGTGTATTTTGTGTGTGTGTGTGTGTGTGTGTGTGTGTGTGTGGTGTGTGGTGTGTGTGTGTGTGTGTGTGTGTGTGTGTGTGTGTGTGTGTGTGTGTGTGTGTTTACATGTTGTGCATCTTATCAAGAGCTCATGAATTATTGAATTCCATTTAGAACCCTTATCACTGTCCCCATGGCAACCAGCCCCCATAGCTGCAAGCGTGCACGTGCACAAACTATTACAATAACACAACATGCAACACAAACAAGAACACAGCATGTGCACACACACACACACACACACATGTGTAACTGTCTTTGTGAGGACTCTCTTTGGTAAACTCCATTTCTTAGTCAACCCGCTTCCTGTAGACCTGCTGCCCTCAATACCTTCTTTTTGTCCTCTAAACTTACTTTGACATGACAGACTCAGACACGTGGTACTTGTTCCCGCCACTAGGAGGTCATGTGACCGCCGCCGTTTGTCTGTGAGCCAGACTTCCACAGAATTTGTTCAAAGGATCAGAGTGACCAAGATAAGAACTTGATCAGATCAGGTGACCATGTGAATACTGGATCACTTCCTCGTAACGAGACGGGACGCATCTTACAGCACCGCGATGTCCTATAGTCTACAAAAAAAAAAAAAACACTTTTTATAGATTTGCTTTTTTCACTTTTTTGTCATACAGTTGTGTGGATGTGAATATTTACAACATTTGCGCTTCCTGTTATACCACCTTTGAAATGGATTCATATGCTTTCAGCATTGCTTTATGACATCGTATCAAAGTAAAAAAGAATTTTGCATTCTTTATACAAAAACCCGAGTTGGAGTTCATTTCAGTCAACTGTGTCAAAGTGTAAAGAGCCATCCTGTAAGAGTGATGAGGGAAGCCACCAAGACTCCTCTGAAGGTGCTGCGAGCAGCTGATTGGAGAAGGTGTGCGTCGTGTTTCTGTTCCTTTCCAGCATGCGGCGTCTGATGGGTTTTGTGTTTGACCTTTAATTTCAGGATCCAAGAGGACTGAAAACACCCACATGAGCTTGACCCCATTTGGAGGCCTTAAAGCCGTAAACAGTGTTCTGGTTTCCCTTGAGGTCCTGTGGACTGTTTGAGTTGATTACAGGAGAGAAGAGGTTCAATCCTTCAGCTGCTCTTAAACTACACCACCAAATGATGGAGGGATGGCAGAGAAAAGAAATAAGGATCATTTTCACCTCTGTCCCACATGTTGAGGTCTAATTTAACGTTTTATCAGAGCTGTTCTGTTAAAATACTTCCTTTTATTGCATCTCCTTCATTACATCCTTGCTACCTCGTTTCCTCAATCATTCCCTCTCCTAATTTCATCTCATTCCTCCTCTTTTCTTCCTCCCCCTTCTCCAGTTTGCATCATTTTTCATCGTATGTCCGTCTTTCTCTTCTCTCCTAATTTATTCTTCCAGTCCTCTTTTCTGTCCCTGACATCTTTCTGGCTCCCTTCATTTCTTTCTGCTCCTCCTACTTTACACCCCACTTCACATATTTTCTCATGTTCTCCATTTTCTTTTTAAAATGTTTCCTTTCCTTCCATCACTTTCTTTCCTCTTGGTTCATTTCCTTTTCTATCAAATATTTTCCTGGAGCCTAACTTCCCTTTCTGCACCTCTTGCCTCCTCTCCCACCTCCTTTCTTTCTTGACAACTTTCTCCTTCCTGCCACTTTTACCTCCTCTACTTCATTTCCTTTCAATGGTTTCCTTCTACAATGCTTCCTTTCCTCTTGGTCTTGTTCTTTCTCTCACAAGTCCTCTCCAGTTATGTTACTTATTTTCTTTCTGTCTAGCCTCCTTTCCTGTTTCCTTCACTTGTCTTCATTTTATACTCACAGTTCCTTTCCTCTTGTACCTCATTTACTCCTTTTTGTCTTCCCCCTTTCAGTTTCTTCTCTCTCTTTCTGCCTCCTCTTGTTGACTTCATCTCCTACTTTTCATTCCCACCTCACTTTCATTTTCCTATATCCTATTTTTTTCCTTTTGTTTTCTTTCCTCTTGGTCCATTTCATTTAATTTCCTTTATCAATCATTTCCTATTATGCAGCCTATTTTCTTTCTCCACCTCTTGCTTCCTTCCTCAGTTTTTTCTTTCACTCCCTGGTTTCCTTCTCACCTCACTTTTTCCTCTTAATTTTCCCCTTTCCTCTAATTGTTTCCTTTTCTTGTGTCCCTTGATCTGATTTGTCTTGATCTGTTTCCTTTCCTATAAAATCATTGTGTTTTGTGACTTAATGTATTTACCAAATGTAACTCCTCCCTCCCTCCCTTCCTTCCTTCTTTCCTTCCTTCTTACCACCTTGTTTCCTTCTTATTTATTGGTTTTCTGCTTCCTGCTTTTATTCCATTTCCGGTTTATTTCCAGCTTGTTCCTGTTTGACTTTATTAAAGGCACAGTGCCTTATAGTGAGCGTGGTGCATTTGGGTCACGACCCCATCAGGTCAAATCATACACAAGTGTGGATTTGCTTAACTGTGAACGCATCTTTGGTGGCATCCACACTTCCAGTGGACGTTCCCAGAGAAAAGTTAAACACCTAGGCTGGACCAGTCACGCGTGGGTACCAATAAGCATGTGGGCGGGGTCAGATACTAAAGCAGAGTTCTGTTTGGGCCTCACACAAAGACACACCCTGAACCTTTTGGATCAGTTATTCCTGAATATTTCTCTGTAGAAAAATATACTTTAAAAACACAACAGAAGTGGCGACTTTGCTGGAAATGATTTGTCAACACTTTTAGTTATCTGGCACCAAAGTGACAATAGAACTTTGAATATCGACCTCAAACC